>NC_081561.1:81052198-81182290 GCF_022355385.1 Mustela nigripes | reverse complement strand
GAATGGATAAAGAAGATGTGGTATATATACACAATGGAATACTATGCAGCCATCAAAAGAAATGAAATCTTGCCATTTGCGACAATGTGGATGGAACTAGAGCGTATCATGCTTAACGAAATAAGTCAAGCGGAGAAAGACAACTATCATATGATCTCCCTGATATGAGGAAGTGGTGATGCAACATGGGGGGTTAAGGGGGTAGGAGAAGAATAAGTGAAAAAGATGGGATTGGAAGGGAGACAAACCATAAGTGACTTTTAATCTCACAAAACAGAGGGTTGCTGCGGGGAGGGGGGTTGAGAGAAGGGGGGTGGGGTTATGGACATTGGGGAGGGTATGTGCTTTGATGAATGCTGTGAAGTGTGTAAATCTGGTGACTCACAGACCGGTACCCCTGGGGATAAAAATATAGTATATGTTTATAAAAAATAAAAAAATTTTAAAAAATAGATGAAAGGATTAAAAAAAAACATAGAGGAGAATATAGGTAGTAACCTCTTCGATGTTGGCCACTGCAACTTCTTTTAAGACATGTCTCCAAAGGCAAAGGAAACAAAAGTGAGAATGAAATTTTGGAACTTCATCAAGATCAAAAGCTTCTGCACAGCAAAGGAAACAGTCAACAAAACAAAGAGGCAGGGGCGCCTGCGTAGCTCAGTGGGTTGGGCCTCTGTCTTTGGCTCGGGTCATGATCTCGGGGTCCTTGGATCGAGCCCCGCATCAGACTCTCTGATCAACTGGGAGCCTGCGTCACCCTCTCTCTCTGCCTACTTGTAATCTCTGTCTCTCAAATAAGTAAATAAAATCTTTTAAAAACCAACCAACCAAAGAGGCAACCCACAGAATAAGAGAAGATATTTGCAAATGACACTACAAAGGGCTGATATCCAAGATCTATAAAGAACTCCTCAAACTCAACACACACAAACAGATAATCATGCCAAAAAGTGGGCAGACGACATGAATAGACACTTCTCCAAAGAAGCCATACACCTGGCTAACAGACACATGAAAAAATGTTCATCATCATTAGCCATCAGGGAGATTCAAATTAAAACCACATTGAAATACCACCTTACACCAGTTAGAATGGCCAAAATCAACATGACAGTAAGAAACATGTGTTGGAGAGGATGTGGAGAAAGGGGAACCTTCTTACACTATTGGTGGGAATGCAAGTTAGTGCAGCCACTTTGGAAAACAGTGTGGAGATTCCTTAAGAAATTAAAAATAGAGTTACCCTATGACCCTGCAATTGAACTACTGGGTATTTACCCCAAAGATACAGATGTAGTGAAAAGAAGGGCCATCTGTACCCCAATGTTCATAGCAGCAATGGCCACGGTCGCCAAACTGTGGAAAGAACCAAGGTGCCCTTCAATGGATGAATGGATAAGGAAGATGTGGTCCATATACACTATGGAGTATTATGCCTCCATCATAAAGGATGAATACCCAACTTTTGTATCATACGGACCGGGACTGGAAGAGATTATGCTGAGTGAAATAAGTCAAGCAGAGAGAGTCAATTATCATATGGTTTCACTTACTTATGGAACATAAGGAATAACACGGAAGACATTGGGAGATGGAGAAAAGACGTGAGTTGGGGGAAATTGGAGGGGGAGACAAACCAGGAGAGACTGTGGACTCTGAGAAACAAACTTAGGGTTTTGGAGGGGGGCTGGAGGGTGGGGTGAGCCCGGTGGTGGGTATTACGGAGGGGACATATTGCATGGAGCACTGGGTGTGGTGCATAAACAGTGAATTTTGGAACACTGAAAAAAATTAAATTAAATTTTAAAATATTAGTATAAAATATTTTAAATAAAAAATCTCAGTATTATCATCAGTGTAGTGAAATACACACAGTCATCAATTGAAAGTGGAAAGGTAAAGTCTTGCAATCCTTCTGGAATGCAATTTAGTCATATTTTTAATATTTTTGCCCCTGAAATTCCATGTGTAAGGAATCCTCTTAAGGAAACGATTAGATGGAAAAGGACAGTTACAAGAATGTTCATCATGGCTTAATTTTTAACAATAAAAATGAGAAATAGCCTATCTAATTACATTAATCATGCTTATGATGGTAGTAATGGATTGATTATTATGTAAGAGAGTAATGGCTAAATGTTAATTAATACTAATAATTAGTTATTAATAATAATTTATGATGCCTTACTTTAATATTATAATGGTAATAAAACTTACTTTGTGCCAGGAATCATTCTAAATGCTTTGATAAATACAGATTAATCCATTTAATCCTTATAACAAGCCCATGAACTTTGTTCTATTATTTTTATCTCATTTTAGAAGTGAGGAAATGGAGATGCTGAGAGGTTAAGTAACACATCCAAAGGCACCCAGCTGGCAAGCAGCAGAGCTGGGATTCAAACCCAGGCAGTCTGATTCCAGGACACTTGGTCATAATTCCTACACATACTACACATACCACCATGTATCCATAGAGTAGAACATGAATTAGTCATTAAACTGTTTTCAAAAACTACTTAATGATGCAGAATATGCTTCTATTCCATCAGTGGGAAAATCATTACACAAAAAGTTATGTATGGCATTATCCCAGTTTTGCTAACCAGTCCAATACATATGAATAGAAAAGTTTAGAAGGAAATATATAGAAAGGCCAAAGTAATTATTCTTGCCTGGTAAGAAAGTGGTAAGTAATTTTAATTTTTTTATTGATACTTTTGTGTGTTTATAACGTCCTAACAAAGACATGTATTATTTTTATAATCAGAGAAGAATACATGTTGAGAATAAAAAAAATAGGGGTTTGTAACTAGAATAACTGACATCTTCTTGCTTTATCTGTCCAACTGCATTTTCTAAACATACAGCAATTTGAGAACTATAGCTCTGTCTTGAAAGCTGCAGAATTACAGAATTCCTTCCCATTTGTGTGAGTATCTGAAATGCTGCCTTTAGCACATTCTTCACTGTAATGCTAAAGACATCCCTTACAGGCACCATACTGCTACTGCTAAAACAAACAAACAAAAATTTAAAAATTTCCCAGTACACCAACTGAAAATAAGAAAAAGATACATAAAGGGAAAATGATTCATTTCTTCCTTTTGTTTTTTTGGTGTTGCTTTTTTTTGTTTTTGTTTGCAAGGACATCAAAACATTCCCATCTGTAGTCAATGCTATGCTTTTTGCAACCATAACCTATTACCATGTCAAAAAAAAAGAGCCTCTTGAGTTTGTTCCATGGAATTTAGATACAGCTTGGGTTTCTAAATTAACTGAAAAAGCTTACTGCATAGAAGCTGCTTTTCTTTGAAGCTCCCAAATGCTGAAGACAAAAGAAACAAACACATATACACATAAACCACTTCTCTATCTATAAACAATCAAAATGCTTTAACATGTATTATCTCACTTTATCCTCACAACATGACTTTTGAGGCAATAAAGATGCAGATCCTTAAGCCTTTGGGAGGCTTTCAAAACAAAGTTAAAATATGACTGACTTATTTAAAAAAAAAAAATTGAAGTATCAAAGCTATTCACATACCACAGTTCCAAAGGCTCAAAGCTGACCACGGTAATAAAAAGCAATGCACAAGTAAATGAATGCAGGAATTATGGTTAAGGCAGATTGTTATCTGGGGTCTGGCTAAAAGATCTGCAGTAAAGCCCTGGCAATCCTAGAATGATTTTCTCATCCTGCTGGGGGGGATTTTTAAAATATATCTTGAATGCAAATTATTTTTTCCAGGAGCTCTTTTTGTCCTTGACCTTGTCAAACCCCACTTCCCTTAAAACCACCCTCCAGTCCCTAAACCACCAGGCAAGAGTTTTTAATCCATCAACCAGCTTAACACAGGAGTGGGGATCTGGGGCCCCAGATGGGACTATACCATCAAGGGAGGGTATGAGTTTCAATAACTGAGACACCCAGTGGCAAAACAGAAATAACAGTGCTGATTTTAAATTTGTACTTGATTGGGAATACAGACAGCGGCTTAAAGTTTCTCTCGGCCCACACTGAAAAGAAAGAACTAGCCAGGTAAATGAATTAGGGAAATAGGACACAAGTAGAATTTGATTCCAGGCTTGCTGTGAGCACAGATCTCTTTTGGCTACCTCTTCCTCCCAAATGTCAATGGTTTCCCTATTTCATGGGAATAAAATCCAAACCGCCTGATCTACCCCGAAAGAACAGCCACAATCTGACCTTTTGCTTCTTTCCCAAATCAACCTATCCAGGCTAGTGTAACATACACAATTCCCAGAATGCACCCCACTGGTCTTGCCTCTGAGCCCTTGCCTTTCCCCCAGGTGCATCCTTCCCTTCAACTCCACTGGCTGAATTTAAAATAACTGTGATCGTTATCTGTGATTGGGCCAGGCAGCCTTCTAAATGCTTACATCTTTCATCCCTTGTGAGCCCTGCAACAATCCTGTATTGTTCCTTTTATCTTTATTGCTTTTACTGAAAATGAGAAAAACGAGGCACACAAAAGTGGAAAATGTCACCTTTAATCCAATCTGTACAAGCTTTGGGTGTTTTTTGTTTCATTTTTAAGTTATACTCATTTAATTATTTTTCTCCTTCTATTTATCCTTTGTACCTATTTTAAGCCATGATCATGACCTGCCTCGTAAGACAGCTAGTTGCTCTGTGGACTCTTGAGTATAAGGAGGGGTGTTTCTCTAAGCGCGGTCTGGGAACCTCTGGGGTCCCCGGGACCCTTTTAGGGGTTCCTTGAGATCAAAATAGTTTCATAATACTACTAAGACTTTATCTGCCTCTATACTGAGCATTATCACATGTATACATGTATACACAAAAATTGCAGAAGCAGATACAAGAATACTGCTATCTTCTCTTAAACCAAGCATTTTAAAAGATATTTTTAGAATGTAAAACAATGCCATCTTTCTCACTAATTTTATGTACTATCTATAAAATTCTGCAACAAAGCTGACATGACCCGGCTGAAATAGTAGCCAAGTGGTTCCTGCACACACCCATATCCCAATAAAATTGGTGCCTCAGCAAAATTATAGATTAACTCACAACACAGAGCTTCAATCAAAGCAACTTACATGTCCTTGCTTCTCTTGCTGATATAGAAAACACAAACATCATTCTAGTCACAAACCTTACACATAACAAGTGCCAAATTAATGTTCACTGAATGTGTTTGATGAGGAAAACAAATTACCTTGAACTGCCATAAAGTATTTTAAAAATATACATTGCCTAAAAAATAATTAACATGTTATTGACAAGATTTTGATTTCTCCCCATTCAAGCGGTTCTATTTGTCTGTTATAGTTGAGTTTAAAAGTAATACAATTCTACTTCATTTAAAAGATTTTATAATTCAGACTTCATAAATAAAAACTGCACTTGTCCAAAATTAAAATAATTAGTAAGTTATATTAAAATATACCTAAAAATAACTGAAAAATATGAGAGATACTATTATACCAAGACCCACAAGGTCCTTAAAAGGACAAAATTAATTTTTTGGAATAGAGGAGTAAACACCAGGCAATCCATGTTTGAGAAGCAACTAACATAAATCCTAAAAATTAGGATACTTATCTGAACCTCCTAAGGTTCTAAATCAATCTGGAAGTACCCTAAAGTATTTCTTGACCTAGTCATAATCTCCCTGACAATGACCCATCTAGTGTGAATTGGATCTTCTCAGTCTGACACAGAAGAATATAACTAAATGGAAAGCTAGTGAAAAGGGAAGAAAGATTCTAATAATACAATAAGCACCCTGGACTTGACCTACTCTTTGCAGTTATTGTCACCCATAAACTTGCACATCTTTGGTTATGATCAATAAACACAGAACTAAGACTATTTTTTTCTACAGGAAATTTTATATGAACAATTAAAGGGATATATCAAGAATAATCAAACTCAGATCTTGCAACCCCATTACTAATTATTGTGTCATTTCCTATAGGTTGAAAGTCAATTTTTTAAAAGATTTTATTTATTTGAGAGAGAGAGAGCATGAACAGGGGAAGGGGCAAAAGGAGAGGAAAATGCAGTCTCTCCACTGAGCAGGGACCAAGGGCTCCAACCAGGATCCCAAGATCATGACCTGAGGTGAAGGCAAATGCTTAACTGACTAAGCCACCCAGGTACCCATAATTTTTAAAATTTTAAATATAACTCCCTGCTTCTCCTTGTGGTGTGAATTTGCCTGAAGTATCAGCTTACATTCTGCTTTCTTCCTCAACTCTTGAGTGATTGTCCTCCCTTTAACCTCACATGATCTCTTCCGGTTCAAAGGCCAGGAGGACCCTTCAGGCTCATCCAATATCACCTGCTCATTTTACATTGGTAGTAACGAGGTCAATAATGACTTGACCAAAGTTTCACAGCTATATATGAGCAGGATCCAAACCAGACTCAAGGTCTTGGATCCAGGCAATTTACCATCAGCACCCAAACACTGCCACTTATTTCTCTTCTCTCATGTTTTATTATTAACAATTTCATGACTTTGTACTTTGTTTCTCCTCAAAATTTTCCAGCTCTTCAAGAGCAAGGACCATAACCTCAATGCAACATAGCCTTGAGCTTATGGTTGATACTAACCAATATCTATTGGTTTAAATTCAATCATAAAAATACTTTAAAAAAAATAATGAATACTGTTTTTCTGAAAATAAATTAATTAATTAAAAAAAAAGCAGTTTTAGGGGTACCTGAGTGGTTTAGTTGATTAACCATCTGACCTCTTGATTTTGGCTCAGGTCATGATCTCATGGTTGTGAGGTCAAGCTCAGGATCATGCTCCATCAGGAGCCTGCCTGGGATTCTCTCTCTCTCTTCCTCTGCCCCTCCCCTCTGCACTTGCTCTCTCTCTATCATGGCTTTGGATACCTGTTACAACATGGATGAACCTTCAAGACATTATGCTAAGTGAAATAAGCCAGTACAAAAAGGACAATCATTGTATGATTCCATTTACATGAGGAATCCAAAATTGTCAAATACAGAGACAGAAGATAGAATGGTGGTTATCAGGGGGTAGGAGAGAAGGGAATGGGGAGTTACTGTTCAATGGGTAGAGAGTTTGAGTATGGGATGTTTAAAAAGCCTGGAGATGAATGTGGTGATGGTTGCATGATAATACGAATGTGTGTGATGCCATTGAACCAATTATAAAATTTGCCATGGCAAACTTTATAATTGTATGTTTTTCCCACAATAAGAAAATGAAATGATCGAAAATGCAATGATAAAAACCACGGGAATAAAGCACATATTTTAACTTGGAAGGAATCTTTCTGTTTTCTTTCCATGGTTCATCATCACAGACACAACCTCCGCAAGTATGTTATTGATGAGCCTAACAGACTCCCTAACAGGTTTTTCTAAGGGCTTTTCAATGATAAATTATCTTAATTGTCAAGAGACTAGACAGATGTTTTACATTTAACCAAAGATTACGTGGCTCCTTGGATGTTAGAACCTCCTTTACAGAACAAGAGGTAAGGCTTCAGAAACACAGATGCTCAAATCCTTTTTCTCTATTTTGGAAATCTTTACTTCTTTGGAACAGTCAGAGTTTGCTGCAGTCATCCATAATTCATTTTGGGTGCAATAGGTCATTTTTTTAAAAAAATGTGGAGTTCTTCATTGTGGGATGAAACACCAGCAAAGCTGTGGACTTTGGAAATATGTTCAACATTCAATGCTATGTGTTCTTTCTACATGCAAAATTATTGGCCTCATAGCAGATATGACCTCAGCAACTGGAAAAAATATTTTCAAATCAGATAATCTCTCAAATGGGATGAAAGGGACATAGACTTTTGAAAACTAAAGAAAACTACAGCTCAATATTTTTCAGGAGTTCCCAAAACAATTTTGCTAATCAACATAAAGTAACTGATTTTTTAAATTATGAAATGGTCAACTTCTACCTAAGGCAATACTTTTAAATAATGACAATAAGTGCTATCTTAATACTAGTAATTGAGTGTTGAAACAATTGGACACAAGTCTCTTTCAAAATTTTAGAGATGATGATGATGACGATGATGATGAAGAAGGAGAAACAGTCTCTTCACTTTTACAGAATGTCGTAAGTAGAAGAGTGTAACATAAAAGCATCCTGCTTTCATACCCTTCAGGTCGCATAGACCTCTAAAGGAAGACTTAAACCTATACAAATAAATAATCTCTTGGTCAAAATTTGGTGGCTTTTACACCTTAATTTTAGTGGAACAAAAAAGCTTTGAAATTGAAAGAATTATAGGCCAATGTAATGAAAATAAGAAAAGAAAAGAATGTCCAAGCTTGTGAGTGTCCAAGTTGAATGGGAAGTAGGTAGGCTTGCTAGCCAACAAGAAGTACAAGCCACGGTTTGCCAATCCACATGCAGAATGGGATAAAATTCAGCTTTGAAGTCAAGCATTCCTTATTTGCCTATGTGAATTTAAACTTTTACATACACTTGAGGGAATTCCTTTCAGATTTGCTCTAAATCAACTCACACTCAAAAAGTGAATTTTTTTTAAAGGCTGCATTCTGTGCTGATCCTCATGATTTGCACACTTAGAAACAGAAATGGAGAAAAGATACTTTGATTTTCATGCCTCATCATTATGCCCCTGTGTTATTGCTTACAAAAATAAACTTCTAAGCAATTATCATTGGAACTAAGGAGAATCTTCCTTCACCCTTCATTCAGGTAAAGAAAATATTATTATCTAAGCAGATTTCTGGATGATAAATAATTGGAATATTTTCCTTGATATTTATTTGGGCCAGAGAGAAACTGTATAGATTAGACTACAAATTCATTTATTCCTTTAGATCACTGAGACATCCAGTCCAGCCTCTTCATTTTTTTTAATAAACCTGTTGAATATGTATGAATCATGACTCAAGTGTCAGTTCTAAACATAACACTAATATAAAAGAGCTACCTAAGTCCCGTCACTTCTCAGCATCAACATATTATTAATTGATTTTTATATCTGTTAAGTTTACCCACTATATAGGTGAGGATAGCCAGGACTTGTACTAATGATGCCTGGGATTAACATTTTAGAGTAATCTGCATATAGTCAATCACAGCAAGTCCACAAACTCCAACTCCTATAAGGAAACCAATTGCAAAAAGTAAGTTCCCTTTGTAGGACATGGAAACAAGCCCAAAGCTTTCATAGTCAGTGATGACTCTGCTGCCATTACAGGGGAGCATGATGTCCTTCCACGCTCCAACAGCTGCAAGATCAAGGCTCCAGCACAAGGTTCTGGACCTCCTCCTCCAGGATCCAGTCCCCACTGTGACCTAGACAGCTACAGCAGAGAGACCAAGAGCATCCACACTTATAAGGCAGCTAATGGTCCACTGAAGGTATTTAGGTATCATTGCCTTTAGCCTCTATACAGAAGGAAGTTTTAGTCTTGATAACGTAAGTGAGTTAATATTGAGTAATTCTTTTTAAATTGAAAAGGTTCTTTCTGGTCAGTTTGAGCTCGTTATGTGCAAGCTTGTGAAATTAATATAGTGTGGTTCATGATAAAGCTGAGGCTCCTATAGTTTTGAAAGACCCAAGGTATTTCAACCTGACTTGCCCACTGTCACACACATAGCAGAGCACACACTAAAACCCAGATTATTTGCTTCCCAGCTCAGCTGTCTCTTTGCTCCATCATACCACATCCTCTAAAAATATTTCATCAGTGCTAAGACCAAATAGGTAACTTAAAAACGCATACTTTTTATTGGAATTCAGTGAATGAAAATATTTTCTAGAAGACAAATACTGAGGGCTTTTCCATGATTCCTTTATTATGGGCATCCAGAATTTATTTACTATGCATATTAAAAGTTTTCACCAAAATATGAAAACTAAGTTTAAAACTGCTTTTGACAAATCTAACCAGAGCTTCAATGGAGAAAGTTGGCCAAAATAATGAAAAATACTAGTATTGGGGCAGCTTGGTGGCTCAATTTGTTAAGCATTTGCCTTTAGCTCTGGTCATGATCCCAGGGTTCTGGGATGGAGCTCCAAGTTGGGAGTCCCTGCTCAGTAGGACGCCTGCTTCTCCCTCTCCCTCTGCTGCTCCCTGCCCCCACTCCCGTGTGCAAGTGCTTTCCCTCTCTCAAATAAATAAAAAATCTTTAAAAAAAGAAGGAAAAGGGGGGCACCTGGGTGGCTCAGTGGGTTAAGCCGCTGCCTTCGGCTCAGGTCATGATCTCAGAGTCCTGGGATTGAGTCCCACATCGGGCTCTCTGCTCAGCAGGGTGCCTGCTTCCTCCTCTCTCTCTGCCTGCCTCTCTGCCTACTTGTGATCTCTCTCTATCAAATAAATAAATAAAATCTTAAAAAAAAAAGAAGAAAAAGGAAAATACTAGAATTGCCTTTTACAGAAACCATAATTGTTTGATTCTAAGTTACATTTTAATGTCTTGCAATCAGAATGTGTCTTAAAATCAGTGCATTCTCCATCACACCCCAAAACATATTTACATCAATGATAGATCTTACAATCACTGTAAAGATGATAACCCGCTAAGGCAACCATAAAATGATTACAGCTTCATAGTTGAGATCCACGGCAAGTCCATGAATTTAAGATTTTTTTAATCCTGTAGCTTCATATACAAAATTTACATTTTTCATTTTTCTTTCTATCAATCATTATTCTCAGACAACATCCTCCCTAGTCAATGATGGAAGTTGAAGTAGTAAATGTAGAATGTATCTCATACGTTTCTCTACCACTCTTTTTTTTTTCTTTCCAGTCATATTCTACCCTTGATTTATAGAATTACAGAAAATGACCCTCAGGGTCACACTGAAAAGAGCCTACTGATTTTACCCTGTAGCATGCTCTGACCTCATCCTCTTTTGGAGTTCAAAACTAGCCCGGCCCCAGACATACTCAGAAATCACTTACTACCAGCTATGTTAAAAGCCAAAGACAAAGGGCACAATCTGTCAACCCCTCTATGCTGACAAGAGAGGTCACTCATTTTTCCCACAAGCCTTACCAGTCTAGGCAGGCATTTCCGTGAGCAGAAAGTACAGCCCTGGAACCATCCATCTGCCTTCTGCCAGTCCTACTTGCTTTAGTGTTTCTACACATTCCCTGTTGTCTAGTCCTTGTTGATGGACTCTGTACTGATCTGAAATTCTCCACCCCCAAAGGGATGCTCCATGTAAAATAATATTTATAAATTGACAAAGGTCACTATATTTAGTGGGTTCTGCCAAAGCAGTTTCTTGGCAAGTTGTGTTTGGACTCTGATTTCCAATTGTCACCTCCCTGGAAGCTGCAGCAGACGATTACAAAAAGGGGAAAAACGACCCATCCAGTCACATCTAGTCAGACCCCTTCCCTCATTAAAATAGTCCTTACGTTTTTCTCCCCATCTTAAGCCCTTTTTTCTTTCTTTTTTTTAAAAAATATTTTATTTATTTATTTGACAGACGGCGATCACAGAGAAGCAGGCAGAGAGAGAGGAGGAAGCAGGCTCCCCGCTGAGCAGAGAGCCCGATGCAGGACTCGATCCCAGGACCCTGAGATCATGACCTGAGCCGAAGGCAGCGGCTTAACCCACTGAGCCACCCAGGCACCCCCTAAGCCCTTTTTTCTACAAATCTTATATCTCTAGCTTCTATCTTTTTTTTTTCCCCATCTCTCCCAAGTGGAGTATTTGTGACAAGTCTAATGGCATGAGATGAAGAAATGGAAAGGTAAAGAAATGTGAGCTCAAATGAATTATTTCTTGCTTCCTCCCTGCTCACAGCGATACCCTCTCTCCAGCACCCTGCCACCTGCTCATACTGGGCAGGGTGGCGGGCCAGTCCTTTCTAAGCCTGCTCTGCCCTGAAAAGTCTGGGACCCCCGAGTTCACTTTTCCATTCTAATTCTTTATGCACCCCAAACCTTGTCAAAATACAACTGAGTTTCTCCTTTGGGATCTAAATAACACACACACACACACACACACACACACACACACACACAACCAAAACAGAGATGAGGAGGATATAGGAAAAGCTTTTTTTGTGTTCCACACGTTCTAAGTAAAAGAAAAACAAAAACTGAACTCTGGAACTAAGGAAATCTGAAAACATGGACACACACACACACACACACTCTCTCTCTCTTAAACATTGTGATAGATTTTATAACTACTAGTGGAATGCTGTATTTCAGGAGCTTACTCTATTTGAAAGGCCTTTCTGGGTGTGAGGCTGAGGACCTAATGAATCTAGTCTTCACTAGCAAGTACCACCTAGTTGTTTGGTGTGTATGCTCTCAAGCCAGGATGGGTTTAATTCTCAATTCTTTTATCTGCTATCCATGAGAAAAAGTTATTTAATCTCCTTGTGCCTCAATTTTAATAATCCGTGAAAATGGTACCTAACTAATATCATTGTTAAAGAGAAATGACAACACTTAGAACTATATCTGGCATGGAGTAACCATGCAACAATGTTACCATTATTATTATTATTTCTACATGAGTTGCAAATTTCTAAATATCCTTAGAAAGTGGAATCTGTACTCTATTTGGGAAGTCCTAATAATTGGCTTGACAGGAAATTTTAGGAATATGTTCAATTTGTATTGAGTAGAATGAGATTGTCCTCTTTATACACAGCTAATAAACAGTATTAAATAAGCTTGATTTTTAGGATTTTTTTGGACACAAAGCCTCATTCGGAGTCCATAGTCTCTCATGGTTTATCTCCCCCTCTTGTTATGCCCCTTCATTCTTCCCTTCCTTCTCCTAATGTCCTCCATGCTATTCCTTATGTTCCACATATAAGTGAAACCATATGATAATTGGTTTGACTTATTAATCTGCTTGATTTACTTCACTCAGCATAAGCCCCTCCAGTTCCATCCATGTTAATGCAAAAGTTGGGTATTCATCCTTTCTGATGGCTGAGTATTAGTCCATTGTATATATGGACCACATTTTTATCCATTCATCCACTGAAGAGCATATCATCTCTTCCACAGTTTAGCTATTGTGGAAATTGCTGCTATGAACACTGAGGGTAGAGGGGAGTGAGGTGGGTGGATGGGTGAGCCTCATGGTGGGTATTAAGGAGGGTATATTTTGCATGGAGCACTGGATGTTATATGCAAACAACCATGGAAGACTACATCAAAATCTAATGATGTACTGTATGGTGACTAACATAAAATAAAAAGAAAACAAACAAATAAAAAAATGCCTTTTGGAGCCAAAACATGGAATTCCCTTTCTGGGGATTACGTGTAGCATTTCCCTCTGAAAATTTTAAAAAAGGAACAACTGAGTCCCTTTTTTGGGTGACTTAAATAGTCCCCTGCTTCAAACTATTAAACAAGAGAATTTCAGACAATTAAAAAAGAGAATTTTATGAGGTCCTTTGAGCCCATTTATCCAATTTTTATACAGGCTTTAGTGATCAGGCTCTTAAGAGGGTACCTCTCTAGCCTTGCCCATTTTTGACCTCATGAAGGCTTTATTTCAGCTGAACTTCCTGCTACCTAATATTATTGTTCAGGAAATGGATAGCATTGCAAGATTGGAAATGACTGATGGTTTCTAGGGCCTTTGTGGTTAATATGACCATGTGGTGGTAGGCCAGGCCCAGGCCCAGGCCCATTGTAGTTGGATGGCCAAGGGAGAAGGAGCCCATTGTAGGAGATTAACTGGTATATAGCAAGGAGTCCCTTAGATGGTGGCAGATTCTGTGAGTGTTAATGGGACCATCTCTTCCACCCTATTAATATAAATATAGGCATCTGCAGTAACGTTATTCAAAAAGGCTAATGAAAAGGGGGCGGGTTCGTTGCCCTTGTGACCTTGTGGGTCTCTGTGAAGGCTGCACTGACCTCTCCATTGACCCTCTGCTATATCACATCAAGGAGGGCTAATGAGCCAAATCTATTCATTGTGTGCTTCTCTGTTAAATATCCAATACGCTGCTTGGTTTAATAGTAAACCAGAGAGAAAGAATTTGAATGAATAGAAGTTCTGCTAACCCAGATCGACTCTTTGTTAGCCTGGCCTAGGACACTTAACATTTGGGGTTTCCACTGGGTTTGACATCATGCCAATATAACCAGATGTGTTCATCACAGTCTATTTGGGTTTAGAAATTGACATACATGCCAATCCTTGTCCTTCCCTGCATGCCATTTCAATAATGTCTGAAAAATAGTAACAAGATGATAACTAGCAAAAATAAGCTATTGTGCTTCTATAACCTAGGCTCTAATGCTGATGTTTAGAAACACTTCTTTTTCTCCAGTAACACAAAAAATGCAAACTAAGTTTTCAGAAACCATCTCCTCTTTTAAAGGCAGGACCTCTCTAATTCTGAAGCTGTTTACTACATCCATGAAAAAAGCCTCCCCCTCCCCATCCCCTAACGTATCATGTACTAATAACAATATGCCAAATTCTATAAAGGACATAATATTCCAATATTCTGTACTGGGCTCACCATCTACACTGCAGCTGGCTGCAGGAACCAGGAGCTGCCACCCAAGATTTTTCTGCACTTGGAGGTGGGCCAAAAAAAAAAAATCCCTCCCATCAAGATTGTTAAGTCTAGGGAGGCAATGTCTTCTTGAGAACACTTGTTCAGGTGACTTTTTCCATTCCAATGATAGCACAAAGGGGATACAGTAGAGAGAAAAAAAAAAAATCAATCCTAAAAATGCCACAAATTCCAAGAGAATCAGAGTACCTGCCTCTTCACCACCTGACAATCACAGCCTGTGACAGCCCAGAGCCTGATCCTTCTTCGGTTATGCCTGGGACCATGAGTTGCTTATGTCCCCGAAATTAACCTCTGAAAGGAGCATTATGTTCACACCGCACAGGACAGATCTGAATTAAATCTCTATTGAGACCCAAAGTGGAAATTCTTCTCCCCTTCCCCCCAACTCTTTCCCCTTTTTAAATTGCCAGAATAATAGCAAAAAGGGCTTTTCTTGGTATTATTTCACGTTGTCTCTCTCTTCTTCTCCCCCCACCCCCTCCACCTCCCCACCAAGTCTAAAACACTAGGGACTCTGGCCTCAAGGGTGCTAGTCTGTTACCTTAGAGACTGTTTCTTTACAAGGCAATAGAGTGGCAGAGGGCATGCCTTTGCTGCTTACCTTGGCAACCATGAATTGCTGAATGCTTGCTGTTCTCATGAATGGAAGTCATTCACTACCATCTGGACATGCCCACAGGTATAAACATTTTTTTCAAGAAAGGACCAGGGAACACACATGGCATCAATAAGTCTCTTGAATGACAAACAAAGCCATCCCATAGGATGGAACATTATCACACTGAAATTGATACAACATGAGCCTCTAATGGCACTGCTTCCAGTCAAGGTCAAAATAAATGTTCCGTTTGTACACCCTTCAGTCTTCTTAAGCAAATGGCATGAGTCAGGTTAGGAAATGAGGTATAAAGGAGGCAGAAGGAAGCCATCACTGCAAATGGAAGACCACTGAGTTTGACCCAAGAATAAATACATCTTAAGGAGGCTAGTAGAGGCTAGTCATTTCTCACTAGCACTTCTCTAGGTGGAAACACAAGAGAAGTAATTTTTTTTTCCCTTGGCTTGGTGAAATAAGACTGGCACAAACTCGATTCAGAGGCATTTTTATGTTTTTCATAGACAAACATTACAGATGAAATTCTTAACATATTTATAAGGACATAGACTTTGTGCTTGTTTGGGGTTGGTGGGGAGAGAGGAAGTAACAAGGGCTCTTCTATGTTTTCCTATAAACAAAGTTGCTATGAACCTCGGAATTCAGTCATATCCAGCTCTAAACTTAATTCTTCCATTCTTCTATTTTTTTTTAAAACTTGGCGGTTGTTATACTTTGGGTTATGATGTCTTTTATATATCTGCACCATGCTCATTCACACACACACACACACACACCTGAATGGAAGTAAAATATATAATTCCAGCCACATTCAAGCTTATATAACCAAAATAGAATTTCTCCCATGAACCAAGTCTTCCCATAGAGAGAAATGAGGGGAGAGAAATCTTAGGCAAAAAGCAGTCAGCAATATTCCTAATATGACCAAAAAAAAAAAATTAAAAGGAGGGTAATAGGAAGAGAGAACACAGAAGTGTGGGCAGGGGGACAAGCAGGTGTCAGAGTTTTCCTAATTTTGCTCCTTGTGGAGCATAGAAATCTAAAGGTCTTTATGGACCGATGAAAGAAAAAGGGAAGTGGCCAGGTACATTTCTACAAAAATTCCATCACTTCTAATACCCCTACCATAAGTGTGGAATATGACTCAAACATGACTAGATGAACCTGGTTTAAGTTGGGAACAACATATCCTCTTGCCATAACAAGAAGTGTTATTTTTTCCTTCTTTGGTGATAAAGCTTTCCAGTTCAGTAAAAAAAAATCTCTGTTTACCAGATATAAAAATGTTCGTTTTCAAGCTGCGAAGTTGACCTTGGGCTTTTTCTTTCCCTTCCCCCTCCGCCTTTTGCCTTTAAAAGTTCAGGATGTCTCAAACAGCAACTGTTACATTCTGTCTAGCAAGCCTGGACTGTGGACAGTGATCTAACCTCTTGGAAAAAACATGGAGTTCACCCAAAAACGAAGAGAGACATTCTCTCGCCCCAGCTGCCAGCTCCTAGGTTTCAAAGCTCTGGGACAGACCTTATGAACAGCTTGGGACTCTAGCATGTAAGCTGGCAGGGCCAACTCAAACACAGAAAACACTGCAGCAGGTATAAACAGCAGCCACACACCAGGCCCGGCCCCAAAAGGCAGGCGGTGAGTGGGAAGAAGCCAGACCATGGGCCCTTGCCTGCGTCACACTCCTGCAGACCTGTCCTGTATCTGGGGATATGTGGAAAAAGAGCACACTTCCCAGCTGGACTACAAGTTCAGGAAATCAAGTCTCATTAAGTGACTATAAGAATATCTGTACGCTTGGAAAGAGAAAGGTCTTGCTGATACACACACACACACACGCACACGCAACACCAAGTCACCTATAATTATCTCGATTTACTTGAAAGCAGCAAAATTGGCCTTAGATAGGATAGATAAAAAATGAAGCCATTTCTTCTTTGGGGATTTTGCCCATGTGCCCAGAGTATTCTCAGTGTGCACACTTCCAAATATACTTGGCTTTCAATATTTTAACATCAATGCTGGCCTCAGGCTTTTGACACGAACACAGCCACGAATCTCAGTGGTTCCAGATCAGCGTGTGTGAGCGTGAGCGTGCATTCGGAGAACAAAAGAGAATGTCCCCATTCCTCAAAGAGAAGGCCATCGAGGTTTTTCAACGTAAGGATACTGAGCATCCTAGAGAACATTCCCTAGGCTGATTTTTTTAAAGCTGAGCTACCAACCATTATATATCTTACTCATTTACGTAACAATTTTCTGACAAGATGGAAGTGCATTCCATTTCCCTTAGGGAGTTTATGAGCTCAGAAGTCTTCTTATAATGGGAACTATTTTTAAATTTATATTTCTTTGGGGGCGCCCGGGTGGCTCAGTGGGTTAAAGCCTCTGCCTTCGGCTCAGGTCATGATCCCAGGGTCCTGGGATCAAGCCCCACATGGGGCTCTCTGCTCAGCAGGGAGCCTGCTTCCTCCTCTCTCTCTGCTTGCCTCTCTGCCTACTTGTGATCTCTGTCTGTCAAATAAATACATAAAATCTTTTTAAAAAATTTAAATTTATATTTCTTTGTATTCTTAGTCCATTTTGTATTTAATTGTGGTTCTTCAATAAACTTTATTTTGATAACTGTCAAATTGTTGTTACACACATACTCCACTAGCATTTGTCACTATTACAGATAGGAGTATATTGCATTCTTATCATCAAGAAGAACAAAATGTCTTGGGAAAAACGGACTTCAAAACTATACATTATAAGGTTTGCCATTCATGGTCCCTAAACCACTCAAATACCATTTTCATCAATGGTCATTAAAGTATTTATGGAAACACATATCATGTTTCAAATTCTAGGCTGAATTTTATGTGGAGACAAGTCACAGAAAACATGGTTCTAACCACAAAGAGACTCACAACTGACCTGGGTGAAATAAAATATATTTTACTTGTTTCATGCTTTGTATTTGGAAGCTGAGGCTTCCGTGAAATGGGCATCTTCTCCCAAAACCACAGAAGCTGCAAAAACCACAGAATCACAGTGTCACAGAATATTATAACTTACAACAGCTAATAAGGTATGTGTATAGACATTTGCCATCTAAATTACAAATGACAGGAGACGACCCGTCCAAGTTGGGAAAACTATGGTAAGGCCATTCAAATCATTTTGATTATTAGCTCAGACTGGAATAAAGTATAAGAAATAAACTTCTGTCCAAGCAGAAACTGGCTTCTGCTTTTCTAAGTTATGAAAATCTGAACATGCATAAATAACTTCTTTCAGAATTTTATAAAGTTGATTATCTGTGTATACCCATTAAAAAACTCATTCAACTAAACCTCTTTATTTAAAGTCTGAATGGCTTCATCCAGATTTGAAAAGTCATGTAGGAGTGTTCAAAACCAAGGTAAGGGCCACTTGGCTATGGAGAAGATTTATTAGTGTTGTTAGGGTCAAGTTATTGCTGATTTAATAAACAGAATTAAAATAGAAACCAGTGATGTCATTTCAGTGAAATTAAATACACGAAGAGAAACCACACATTGTATACACGTTAATAGATCATAGGCTCTCAACCAAGAGTGAGAGGGTAAGAGAATACAATGAATGGCATCCTGCTATTTTTACTTGACTTTTTCTGTTGTCCAAGTCTTCTGTGAACTGGGTGGGAATCTACATTTATTGAGTCCAGTCTACATCAAACATTCTGTGAGCCTGTTGACTTATATTGTCTCTTTTATTGCTCGTAACAATGCTATGCATATGTGTATTTTTATCTTATTTTAGATGTAGAGACAAATTCATAGAATAAAGTATCATTCTCAATGTCTCACACTGCTAATAAGTGATGGAGTCAGGATTCCAACCTGGGTATTCTAAGAGCTGAGGTCTTTCTTTACTCAACACATTGTGCTCAATACTATGCACTATGCTCAATTCTTTACTCAAGACCTTGATATGCCCACATATACCATATCTGTATTACAACATGTATAATGTGTACATGTATGGAATATAAAAATCTTTATCAACCACCAAGAGGAAACACCATATTAAAAATAAAACATTAAGGGCATTATCATTAAAGACAGAAAAAAGATTCAGATGGATACTACCAACAGGTCATTGAACATTATTCAAGAGACTCTGGTTAATGCAAAAGACAGAAATTAAAGGAGTATATGCATTGAAAAGAAAGAAACAGGGGCGCCTGGTGGCTCAGTGGGTTATATCTCAAGGTCCTGGGATTTAGTCCCCCATCTGGCTCTCTGCTCAGCAGGGAGCCTGCTTCCCTCCTCTCTCTTTGCCTGCCTCTCTGCCTACTTGTGATCTCTCTTTCTCCCTCAAATAAGTAAGTAAAATCTTGAAAAAAAAAAAAAAAACAAAAAAAGAAAAGAAACAAGTCACCTCTGCAGACATCAGATTAGACATCAAGAAAATTAATAAGAATCAAATAAATTCATCTCAGTAAGCTATTCATGTTTAAGATAAATATCTTTAACAGTTAATACTTTTCTCTTTATACCAAAAATAACTAGTTACTGGAATAACTGGAAAATTTCCATTCACACTAGCAAAAATAATTTAAATGACTAGACATAAGCTTACCATGAATGGGTAAAACTTACATTTAAAAAAAGAACTATAAAACATCAATGTATCACACACAAAAAGACTCAAGTGGAGAAACATATTTCTAAAAGGTCTCAGTATTATAAAGATGTAAATTGTCTCCAAATTATTCTATAAATGGAATGTATTCCCAGTAAGATTGTAGATGACATGTAATAAGTTGATTCTAATACATCAGAAAAGTAGGGATTATTTTTTAAAGAAAAAAGAATACTATTTTTAAAACTCCCGTAAATAAAATCATATGATATTAGCACAAAAGTAATCAAGTGGATTAGAACAGAGTGCATGCAAATAGAGCCATGACTAAAAGATAATTTGGTATATGATAAAGAGGACATTCCAGTTCAAGGAGGAAAGAATGAACTAACTATTCCAACATGGGACGGAAGGGAAGGAGTGGAATATAGCCTTCATTAACCCCCTTGAAAAATGAGTAAAAAATATATGATCAGATAACTTACAGACATGATAATGCAAATGGGGAAGTAAGTTATATAGTAGCCTTACCACATACAAGCACAAAAAATAATATCAGATATCAAAGAATTTTATAAAAATTAAAAGGCATAAAATTAATAGGAGAAAATGAAGGAAAACATTTTGTAACCCTAGAGCAGGGAAGCCTTCCTACACAAGATATATGAGTGCTGTGAAATGTGTAAGCCTGATGATTTACAGACCTGTACCCCTGGGGCAAATAATACATTATATGTTAATTTTTAAAAAAATAAAAATAAATACATAAATACATAAAAGCAATAAATGACCAGTCAATCTGACTATATCAGCCACAAAACTTCTCTGTAGCAAAGGCTATACAATGTTAAATGAGAAAGAACAGCATGGGGGGAAATATTTTAAATATATATATTACAATACTTAAAATACACCCCAAATCAACTAGACCAAAGCAATGAAAAAGCAATGACAAAAACAGAAAAATGGGCAAATACTATAAACTGGCTTTCTCCAGACATGTAAATACAAATGACCAAATGAATAAATAAAGCTATTCAACCATATTGCAGCCATTAAAATAAAATGAAAATAAAAACAACTTTTCTTTTGCTCTGAATGGGCAGAAATTTTAATAATAATCCTCTTGAGTTTATAAGGAGGCATGGAGGGACACCTGGGTGGCTCATTCAGTTCCTGGGATGGAGTCCTGTATCAGGTTCCCTGCTCGGTGGAGAGCCTACTTCTCCCTCTCCCTGCTGCTCCCCCTGCTTGTGGTCTCTCTCTCCATCTCTGACAAATAAATAAATAAAATCTTTATAAGGAGGCAAGGATGCGGGTATTACTCCCTCTTAGGAGGGAGTTGGTACCAACCCCTCAGTTGGTACTGACTTCCTCAATGATAATTTGATAATAGTTTTCTAATCAAATGTACATTTCCTCAAACATAGCAATCTGCGTTACCAGTAGCTTCTTAGAAAAATGTAAACAAAAAAGTATGGTTCAAGACAATTTTGCTATAATATTGAAAAATGGTAATTCCAGGAAGGTCCATCAGCAGGTCTATTTATGTATTAGATGAATAAAGCATATGCATACAATGGAATGCCCTATAGCAAAAGAATGAAGAGGAGATATCTGTATGGACACAGATCTCCAAATAGAGACCTTAAAGAAAAATATTTTGTCACATAGCATCTGAGTTTTTTTAAAAAAGTAAAATAAAAATAAGAACAAATTAGATGACTAATACAGACAAGACTACACATCTGCAAAATAACTGAAAATCTATACTTGATCTCTGCCTCTGACACAGAGCTCCTAAATCCTTTGGAATTTCCTGGATGATAGGAGTGAGTCTCTTCTGTTGTAAATGAAGCAGTTCTTGGTGGTGTCCTGGATAGCTTCAGGATAGGGGCTGGTCACCAGGAAGACCAAACCACGATTAGAAGCCTGGTATTTTCATCCCCAAACCCCATTCTCCAGAACAAGAGAATGCTAGAGTTTGAGTTAATGACTGATCATTGGCTACAAGATGTAACCTCCACAAAAATCCCAAAAATACAGGGTTCAGAGAGCTTCCAGGATGGTGAACACAGCCACGTACTAAGAAAACAGCATACTCTGGCTCCCTGAGGGAAGGAACTTCTCCATTTGGGACCCTACTGGACCTCACCCTATATATCTCTTCCTCTGGCTGTTCATCTGTATCACTTACACTCTTTTTAATTAGCCAGTAAACTTAAGTAAATGGTTCTCTGAGTTCTGTGAGCCATTCTAGCCAATTATCAAACCCAAGGAGGAGGCCATGGGGATCCCAATTAATAGCCAGACAGTCAGAAGTGTAGATGAAAACCCGGACATGGGACTAGAGTCTAAATTGGGGGGAGGCAGCTTTGTGAAAACAAGTCCATAACTTGTGGGATCTGCACTCACCCTGATGTGTCAGAACTGAACTGAAATGGAGGATATCCCACTGGTAACATAGAATTGCTTTACGTGGGAAAACCCACACACATCTGTTGGCCATCAAGAAGGCACTCTTAGTAGAGGAGAAAACAGAGGTTTTCCTGGACAATATCAAGCTGGAATAAGGACTGGGACAACTAGAAAGTGGGGTAATACTACTACTATTTGCTTCTTTAAAGAAAAAAAAAAGTATGCTACATATATAACTTCCAAAAGGTTTAATGTTAATTCTCCCTAAACTAGCTAAAAGGGCAATAGGATATAAAACAAAACTCCATTTGTTTTCTTTTTAGAACTTGACAACTGATTATCTGGGAAAAAAAATGCTGAAAATGCAGCTAACACATTTTTGTAAAAGAGTAATGAGGGAAAGCTTGTTTATGAGACCTCAGAAACATACTATAAAGTTAAAATAATTAAGACAGTGTGCTACTGGTTCAGAAAAAGGGGTGGTAGGTCAAAGAAATAGAATAGGGAGTCTGGGAAATGATCCATGCATGCTAGTTGTAACCTTTTGGGTTACAAGTAGTACTGGGAGTCTAATTTGCTTAACCAAAACAACAAAAAACGTAAAAATCAACCCATGTATACCCACAATCACAACAACATTTTTTTACAATAGTCAAAACATGGAAGCAAACCAAACGTCTATCAAGACACAAACGGATAAAGAAAATGTGGTATAACATACAATAAAAGACTACACGATCTTAAAAAGGAAGAAAATTCTGACAAATGCACAATACAGATGAACCTTGAGGACATTATGCTGAGTGAAATAAACCAGTCACAAAAGGACATGATTTCAACTCCTGTTGGAATAGTCTAGAGGTACCTAGAATATGAGGTAACTAGAATAGTCAAATTCATACAGACAGCAAGTAAAATAATAGTTACCAGGCCCTGGGAAGAGGGAGGAACAGAAATTATTGTTTAATAGGTATGGAATTTCGGTTTGCCAAGATTAAAAAAAAAGTTCGAGGGGGGTGCCTGGGTGGCTAGGTGGGTTAAAGCCTCTGCCTTGGCTCAGGTCATGATCTCAGGGTCCTGGGATCAAGCCCTGCATCTCTGCTCAGCGGGGAGCCTGCTTCCCCCCTCTCTTTGCCTGCCTCTCTGCCTACTTGTGATCTCTGTCTGTCAAATAAATAAATCTTTGAAAAAAAAAGTTCTGGAGCTGGTGAGTGGTGATGGTTGTACAACAATGTGAATGCATTTAATACCACCGAGCTACACACTCAAAAATGTTAAAATGGTAAATTTTATGTAATGCATATTTTACCATAATAAAAAAATCCCTAGGAAAAAGAGATGCCCTTGGGATTTCTGAATAACCAGAATCAAGGAATCCAACACAGACAGATCTCTCTTTCCATGTCTTTTCATAGCATTTCTCTGCATTTTGATTTTATTCATCTTTATTACAAAACATATTTTGGTGGAAAGCACAAATGTTAAGTGGCCCCTAACTTTTATACTCAGAGCTTCAAATTCTCTCTAGTCCCAAACTCAAAAGGCCCAGGCAAGGGACTCGCTGATGCAACTTTAATCAGGTTCCCACACCTGAGCCAATTAAATAAGGCTTAAAAGATGGGAGTCCGAGTGAACCAAGATGGAACTTGCCATGTAAATGATGAAGACAATACACTACTTTTTTGATCGCCAAATTAACAAATAATAAAAAGGTAGCTAATATGCAACCTCTGATAAAAGGATAAGGAAATATCTTCCATTTCCAGACCATGATGGATTATTATTTTTGCATCAGACCAACATATGTACCAAGATCATCTAGGTAAATTTGATTAAAATACAGGTGAAAACAGCTTGAAGGTGTCAAAGGGCGGCTAAATCAGCCAATACTTGGTGTAGGGATCTGAAAGTTATGCTCTAGAGCTTTTATTCTAATAGAGCCGATGAGACAAAATTTAGGGTTCAGAGCTACCAAGGAAAATAGAATTTGAGGATCCAAGACTCCTGAGAAAAGAGAAAATCAGAGAAGTAGGAAGGTGATAAATGGAATGAAAATGTTTTAAGGGCCTTGCATTGTCCACAATGTGGTAAGGTCTCTCTAATAAGGTAAAGATGAATTAATTTCTAGGGTAACTTCAAAATGAATAATAAAAGACAGCATAAATAACATACCAAAAAAAGGTAAAAAAATAAAATATATTTAATCTAAAAAAGTGATCAAAGAAGAAAAAACCAGAGCTGACCAATAAAAAGAAAAAAATGGTATTATATTTGGGTATTAAGCCCAAATATAGCGGTAATTTTACTAAATGTAAATAAACTAAATATTCTAATTCATGATAAAGAGTGTCAAAACAGCTATAAACTGTTTAAAAGACAAGTCTTAGGGATGCCTGGGTGGCTCAGTGGGTTAAAGCCTCTGCCTTCGGCTCAGGTCATAATCCCAGGGTCCTGGGATCGAGCCCCTCATGGGGCTCTCTGCTCAGTAGAGAGCCTGCTTCCTCCTCTCTCTCTGCCTGCCTCTCTGCCTCCTTGTGATTTCTGTCTGTCAACTAAATAAATAAATCTTTAAAAAAAAACAAGTCTTAAATGAAGGCAGAAAAATGATGAAGTAAAGAGATGAAAAGATATACTATTAGTTATGCAATGAAAGCTGGTATATTTGTATTAATATTAGATGAGGACAAGAAAGTTAAAGGAAGAATTATTTCAAGTAGAAGCTATCATTTGTAATGATAAAACTAGATATCTGGTAACATAGCATTCGGTAACATAGGTTCAAAATATATAAAGCAAAAACAATAAAAAGTAAAAGTAGAAATAGATAAATCTACAGTAACAGATAAGATTTTAAATGCCTCTTTCAATAACTGATTTAAAAAATCTGACAAAATAATCAATAAATATATAGATTAGAAACAAAGGATTAACAATTTGGAATGTCAACAGAACACTCCACCTAACAAAGATATATATTCTTTTTAATGGCAAATGAGACATTCTCCAAAATTTACCATATTCTCAGCGATAAGGCAAATCCCAAAAAGTTTCAAAGGAATGGCATTATATCATGTTATCATGTCTACTGACTGTAGTAAAAAAAAAAAAATTCTTGTTATATACTAGCAGGATATATATATATATATATATATATATCTGCAATTAGTATACATATTTGCTAAGAAAGTTGAACTTACATATTCTCACCAAGAAAGAAAGAAGAGAAACATATGAGGTGATGAATGTGTTCACTAACTAGATGGAACGAAGCCTCTCACGATGAATACACATGTCAAATCACCACAGTGTTCATTCTAAGTGTATGACAATTATATTTGTCAATTTTACCTCAATAAAGCTGAAGTTTAAAAAATATATTAAATGTCAAAGGTATTTAATATAAAATATAAACAACACTGAAAACTTAAGAATAAATATGATTAAATATATCCAAGACTTCTACTGGATTTACTATTGAGAGACTTAAATAAATGGACAGTTAGCATGTTGTGGATTAAAGGACTCAATCTGTATGACTGTAAATTCTCCCAAAGTTAGTACTGAGTGATAGATTTGATGCAATTGCAACCAAAATCCAAGAAGGCTTGCACTACTAAGTGAGCACCTGGTATCAAGCACATGGTTTTGAGAAAAAGGGTAGATAAATTGACCAATAAAATAGGATAGTCCAGAAAAAGAGACATAGAGAGTCATCTGATGTACAACTTGCCACTGTAGCACTTTTCAGTAAATGGTGCAGTCAATTGGCTATTTATACAGAGAAAATAAGACTACTACTGCTTTATTGTACCACATAAAATCAACGAATTGTAGACCTCACAAAGAAAAGTGGGATAATACAGCTCCTGGCAAAAACACAGAGAATTCCTTGAGTAGACCAAGATTTCTTAAGCAAGAACAAGCACTAATTATAAACGGAATGGCTGAAAAAACAAACCTCATAAAATTAAGGATTTGCTTATTTAAAGACAAAATTAAGAGAAAAATACCTCTAATTAAAATGAGATATAAAAACATCTAATAAGGGATATTATATACATCAAAGACATTTACCCAGAAAAATAACTCCTACTAAAATAAATAAGAAAAAGACGAGCCATTTTTAAAAATGAACAAAAGGCCCAAAAAGGTACTTCACAAAAGAAAGCATCCAAATGACTGATTATCATATATGAAAAGGTACTATCTCTATTAGTTATTGAGAACAACAATTAAAACCACAATTGTAGGGAATGCCTAGGTGGCTCAGTTCGTTAAGTATCTGCCTTCGGCTCACATCATCATCCCAGGGTCCTGAGATTGAGTCCTGTATTGGGCTTCCTGCTCAGTAGGGAGAATGCTCTTCCCTCTGCCTGCTGCTCCCCCTGTTTGTGCTCTCTTTCTCTCTGAAAAACAAATAAATAAAATCTAAACAAAACAAAACAAAACAAAAAAAACCCCACAATTTTGTATACCACTACATACCCACCAGAATGACCAAAATCTTAAAAATAAGTAATACCAGAAACTGGCCAGGACATACAACCAGTAGTAGCTTACATTTCTGTCATTGTGATAAATTGCACAATTTGGAAAACTTGTAAAGCTAAATGCACACCTACCCTATGAACTAGCAATTCTACTCTGAGGTAAATTTCCAACATAAATGTGTATATATATATAATATATTGTGTATATATACATACACACAATATATAAATTAAATGTATGTGTATGTATATACACATACACGGACAGATACATACATTAAAGACATGTAGAAGAATCAAAATAGTGGTATTTGTAACAAACACATAAAATGTCCATCAGTAACAAAGTGGTTAATTTACAATATATTCCTAGAATATCATACCATAGAGACGAATGAGATATTGACAACTGCAACAACATAGATGGTCATCGAACACAAACAATATCGAGTGAAAGAAGCTAGACAGAAGTATAGAACACTAACTAGTACACAGTGATAGAAACAGGATAGTACTTACCTTTGGGGCAGGAAAATGATGACTGGTGAGGACTCAGAGATGACTTCTGTCTTGATCTAGATGTTGGTTACATATATGAATTCACTTTGGGTTTTGTTTTGTTTTCTTTTAACTTTTATTTATTTGTTTGTTTTTAAGTAGGCTCTTATGCCCACCATGGAGCCCAATGTGGGACTTGAACTCATGACCATGAGATCAAGACCTGAGCTGAGATCAAGAGTTGGATGCTTAACCAACTGAGCCACCCAGGCACCCCTGAATTCACTTTGTTGAGTTAATAGTTATCATATGCATTTATTTTTGTATATGTATATTATGCTTCTTTGAAGTTTAATTTAAGTAGTGTGGGGTAACAAATGTGCTTTATTCACCAATGATGGGTGTATGCCTTCATAGAACCTTTTTCAAGGGCAATTTGGTAATATTTATCAACTGAATAATTTCATTTCTAAGACTTTCTCAAAGGATATACTTACTAGTAAGAAATAAAATAGAAAGTATAATAAATAATAATTTTCTGAAGGATTTATGTGTCTTGTATTCCTTTAGACACTTTAAATGTATTGGTGTATTTATGTACTAATTTCAAGAAACCAATGGATAGCTGATGTTATCCCATTGTAAGGAGGTGTGAATAGCAGCATCCTTTTTAATAGTAAAAATTAGAAATGTAATAGATATTAGCTCATTCATATAGGAAAATAAGTCAGGTAAACATATATGAAAATAGTTCATAACTTACTAACAAAATAAACACCGAGGCTAAAATGATTCTATTAGATCTCATTTTGTTTTAAGAACTAAAGATAAACATACATACACATATGTAAAACCAACCAGGAAGGATAAAAATTAAACTGTTCAGTTTAGTTATCTCTGGGAGATTGGACTGTGGGAGGACTCATACTTTGTAGTTTACACATTTCTCTATTTATAGAATTTATAAAATGACTATAATACATGATGAGAAAAAGCCACTTTCCATCAAAATTAATAATAATAATAATAAATCTTCATATTTCCACTCTTGAGCTCAGTCAAAACTCAAAGCAATATTTTAAAAAAATCAAGAAAACAATATATCTTGAAATTTATCTACTAAAAATTAAATGGATTATATCTCAAGACTCCTACATCGAAATCCCTTCATATTTTTTTCAGCCCAATCTTAAGAGTGATCTTTAAATTCTTTTCCTCTTAACAGCAGCCAACACCACGAACAGTGTATGGTAGTGAATATTTTTATACCTTCTTTATAAGAAAACGACATCTTTGTTTCTTGCCTCTTTGTGTGTGATACTGAATGGAAACTTTAATTCACAAGGTTTAAAAGTAAACTTTGTGAAAACAGCGCCAGTGTAAAAACCATTAGTGGCAAGAGAATTTGCTAAATACTGACATCTGACTGTGTGATAGATCAAGTGGAGGAGGCTTTGGGTATCTAATTTGAAAAATGAATGTATATGGAAAAAAAATAAGAAGTCCTTGGCACCTAGGTGAATAGAACTTCTTCTGACAGAACTGTTGTTTGTCAACCTTACCTAACTAAAAAGGAATGTTCCGAAGAGTTGGATTTCAAAATAAGTGGGCCAAATTGCAAGACATAAAGAGTGTGTTTATATGTACACAAAAAATTTAGAGAAATCCAAAGCCAGGAGAAATACATTTGAAACCAAACCAATAACTGTCCCCCTCCCCTTCTAATTATGGCCTTCTGATTACAGGATTCCTCAAGAAGACAGAATGCAAGCCCTTTAGTATTCATGCCTAAAAGTTCAGAAAACTCTGGCAAGCAGGAGAAAAAGAACAAGGAAAGAGAAAGAAATGAAAACAAACAAGAGACTTGAAGGAACCGTGAGCATTCAAACCCTGGCATTAGATTTGGCAACAGGTGAATTTTCTTTGGAGGGTATTAATTTTGTAAGTCAAAGCTATTAAAACCCGACTTCCCGTTCAGGTCTGGAAGGCATGATGCACAGGTCTCTTGCTCCAGCCCTCCCTGGGGGCTGTATTTTATCCAACTCGTCCCACTCCCTTCACTGGCTCTTATTTTAAGTGCAAAATCTACTGGCCAAGACCATTCATTTAGTCTCGCCACATACTGTGCGGAAGTCTATGTCAATGTTAATCTGACTTCCCGGATAAGGATACATGGCTCCATTAAATGCACAAGACTACAGTTCCCAAAATGTCTCCTGAGACTTTTAAATCTCAGGGAAATCTTCAATACCTTTCTTCCTCACAACTCAGTTGGAAACAGATTGTCATTCATTTATAAGATAGTGATTCACCATCTTTTATTTTCATCTTACTCTTTCAAGATCTCTAACTCAAGCAATCTTTAAGGGACCACAATGGAATCAAGTAATGATATTTTCTTAATGTGTTGATTCTCCTATTCTTTCTCTTAAAGAACTCTTTCATACTTTTGCCATTTTTCTTCTTAAATCTTGATCCCTCCTATATTCTCTGCCATCACTCTTTGGGCTGTCTATGACCCTGGAAAATGCCAGCCCTTCCACTTGTGCCCAGCTCCCAAACCCTCTTGGCCAAATCTCCCTTCTCTCTCTTTCTTTACCCATGTTCTCCATTCTACTCACTATTATTCAAAAACAAAAGTGCTAGTCCTCTCATCTTTCAAAACCTTCTCTTAACACTTCTTACCTCTCCAAGTACTACCTTATTTCTTTTCCCTCTGTGCCAAAACTCCCCCAAGTGTTGTCTATTCTTACTGCTTCCAATCCACTCTTCCCATTCTCTCAGTCTCACTTCAAAGAGCACCCTGCCCCCACACTGCTCCAAGAAACTGCTTGGGTCAAGGGCATCGAGAACCTCCACATTGCTAAACCCAATAGTCATTCTTTGATCCTAATAACATACTCAACTACTGCTTCCTCCTGAAAACACTTTTCCTACTTGACATCTAAGTCAGGGCTACTCTTCTGGTTTTCCTCTTACCAAACTGTCCACTTCTTCTGTTTCTTTTCCTGGTTCCACCAGCTCTCTTAATAAGCGGTTCCCCAGGATTGAGTCAGTCCTTGGTACTCCCCTCTCTGTGTTTACTTACTTTCTAGATAATCTCATCCAGGGACATGGCTTTAGTATCTTCTCTTTGCTCAGCTCTCCCAGATTTCTATTTCCTGACCTATCCTTAGACCTCAAAATTAAATAACCAGCTACATACTTGACACCCACAGTAGGACATCTAATATGTGTCACAAATAGAACTGGTATAAACTGAGCTCCTCCCCACTCTACCCATCTTTTGCACCTCAGTAAATGACTATTCTATCCATCCACTGGCTCAGGGTAATAAATCCTGGAGGCTTCTTTGCTTCCTTCTTTCTTTCACTGCCCACTTTCCCATGTTGAATCCATCAGAAAGCTCTGTTGACCTTGTTTTCTAAATATATACAGAATGTGACCAGCATCTACTACTTCTGCTCTTACTACCCTGGTCCATTCCACCGTCACTTTCTTTAGGTTTATGGCAACAAACACCAAACTGTTCTTCCTTCTTCCCCCTTGTCCCTTCACTCACTATATTCCCAACACAGATGACAGGATGATCTTTTTAAAAAAAAATATTGGGTCATGTCACTGCTCTGCTCATAATCTTAATTGGTTCCTATGTCACTCAATGCAAAAATAAGGAAAAGCCTTCTTATGATCTCCAAGAGCTTCCCTATCAGGCCCCCTTCAACATCCAAATTTCTTCTCTGACCTCATCTCTTACTACATTACCCTTCTCTGGCTCTGTTCCCACCACAGTAACCTAGAATAATCCAGGTGTCCTCTTACCTCAGGACCTTTGCATTTGCTGTTACCTATTTTCAGGAATACCGTTTTTATCTAAGATAGAAACATGGCTTACTACCTCACCTCTTTTAAGCCTCCACTCAGTGAAACCTTCCCTGAATCCCATAGTTAAAAATTCTACCCTCCACATCCTTCTGTCTCCTCCTCTCAGCTGTCCTCTACAACATTCATCGTCACATAACATTTTTTATAGCTTATATTCAACGTTAGGTTCTATGAAGACAGGGCTATTTTCCCACTTTGTTAATTTCTGAGTCTCCAGCACTTGAAACAGTGCCTGGACACAGTGTCTAACAAGTGAATTGAATGAATAAATGTGGTCGGCTTAGTAACTGCCAGGAAATGAGCTAGTTGCTAAGTATAGTACTGTTTTACTAGTCTAACTGCATCATGGTTTCTATAGTAGAAATTTCCCATTTGGATATCTCTGAAATCATTTTCATTCCAGAAGATATACCAAGTGAAGTATTTTTCATTACCAGATTTGTTTCAGATGCTTGCTAGGATAAGGACCCTTGTTACCAAAACATTATAGATCTGCCTATAGAGTAAAGCAAAGCATCTTCTCTTCCCTTTTCTTCTGTTTTTTTTCTTTTCTTTTTTTCCCTTCTTTTATCCAGATAAAATTGATGCATAACATTATATTAGTTTCAGTTGTACAATATTATGATTTGTTATTTGTACACATTGCAAAGTGATCACTGCAGTAAATCTAGGTAACACCCATCACTACACACCATCATAAATGTTTTTTCTTGTGATGAGAACTTTTAAGATTTAAAAGTAAATCTAGCAGCTTTTAAATATACAATAGAGTATTATTAACTATAGTCATCACGCTGTACTTTATATCCCCAGGAATTATTTATAACAGGAAGACTGTACCTTTTGACCACCTCTACCCATTTCACCTACTGTTGGAGGCAGGCCCCTGTCCAGGGCGGCCTCCGCCATTAAAAGATGGCGCCTGGCTAGTTGCCAGGTTAGGATTGCCTCGTGAGACTAAGCGGAACGCCCAAAGAGGAAGTAAACAGCATTGGTTGCTAGCGAAGTTGTTTGTTTAGGTGCACAGCCTGATTCGCTCCCTCCTGTACCCTGCTCGCTGATTGGTCATGTAAGCGTATATAAGTGTGTAGACTTGCGGAAATAGAGAGAGAGAAGATGCATCCGAACTGGGGCTTCTTGTCGTCCTTGCGGGCCGAGGGCAATTACCTACACCTTCCTTCCCCCATCTCTGGCAATCACTAACCTATTCTCTGTATCTTTGTGTTTGGGTTTATTTTATTACAATTTGTTTTTTCTTCAGATTCCACATAGAAGTGAGAGCATATAGTGTTTGTCTTTCACTGCCTGACTTATTTCACTTAGTATAATGCCCTCAAGGTCAATCTATGTTGTCACAAGTGGTAATAAATCTCAACTTTTTATATGGCTGTATAATACCATATATATAGTGATATATACATATATATGTATGTATAGATATATATATATGTACTTATGTGCACATATACATATGTGTGTGTGTGTGTATCACATTTTTATCCAGTCACCCATTGATGGACATTTCTTGGCTATTGTAAATAATGCTACAATTAACATGGGAAACACATATCTCTTCAAGTTACTGTTTTAATTTCCTTCTGATAAATATCTAGAATTGCTAAATCACATGGTGGTTCTGTTTCTTGAGGAATCTCCATACCCTTGTCCAGAGAGGCTGTAGCAACTTATATTCCACCAACAGTACATGAGGTTCTCTTTTCTCTACATCTTTGCCAACACTTATTATTTCTTATCTTCTTGATAATAATCACTCTAACAGATGTAAGTTGATATCTCATTGTGATTTTGATTTGCATTTTTCTTTTTTTTTTTATTTATTTGTCAGAGAGAGAGCGAGCACAGGCAGAGTGGCAGGCAGAGTCAGAGGGAGAGTCAGAGGGAGAGGCAGGCTCCCTGTGGGGCAAGGAGCCCGATGTGGGACTCGATCCCAGGACGCTGGGATCATGACCTGAGCCGAAGGCAGCTGCTTAACCAACTGAGCCACCCAGGTGTCCCTGATTTGCATTTTTCTGATGATTAGAGATGTTTAGCACCTTTTCATATACCTGTTGTCCATCTGTATGTTTTCTTTGGAAGAACTCAGACCCTCTATCCACTTGCTAATTGTTTGGTTTTTGGTTTTTATGTTTTTTTTTGCTCTTGAGTTGTATGAATTCTTTATATATTTTGAATATTAACTCCTTATCAGATATATGGTTTTTAAATATCTTCCCCATTTAGTAGGTTGCTCAGAGCATTGCTTCTTTTTAAAAGCATTATTTCCTTAAAAAACAAAACAAAACAAAACAGAAAAAAAAAAAAAAACCCACCAAAGAAGAAAGCAACAGCAAGCTTTCTACCTTCTTTAAAATTAAGTCAAACAGGTACGATATAAACAGACTCAATAACAATATCATTTGTTCAATTTTTCAATGTGTATAACTTTAGTTTTTATCTGATTTTTGGCACCAGGATTCCTACATTCTGTGAACTTTTTGGCCAAAAGCACACGGCATGTTTCCTTGGTGAGAGTTCATTACATCTCTAGACTTGGTTTGATTCGCTTTTCACAATTTGAAGGAAAACTCATTTATAACAAAAATGGAAGTAGAGAGAACTCAAAGAATTATTTAAGAAGCTCCTTCTCTTTTTCTTATTCTGAAGTCCCAGTGCTGTAAGTAAAGCACTATTAAAGCCAAGAGCTACTGAAGCAACAGACTGCCTTGTGGCTTCTACTGCTCTCTGGTACCAAAACGCTTCTCCCTCCAGAGCACAGTTAGATGGCATTGCCATTCCCCTTGCACTTGAGGCCATGGCTGCATGCCTGGTTCCTCTTGCATGAGTCTATCCTATAGTTCTGGCTGAAGCATTAAGAAACCTCCCAGGTGCTCCTCTTTTACCCCATTTTCTGGCTAGCTGTGGAGAAGCCAGTAGAAGACTCTGAGGTCCCAAGATGGCAGAGGAAGACTGGATTTCTGAGTGACCACAAGATAAGCTGCTCACTGATTCACTCTGCTTCCGATGTTAAACCATTGAGATTTGGGAGTTTATAACAGTAATCACTTTTACTTATCTCAGGTAAAATATTGTTAGAAATGGTGCTCCCCAGAGGTAATTGGCATGTAGTCTTGGCAGAGGCACATCTTCCAGATATCTAGCAGGAATGCAGGCAAAATACACAAATTGCACAGCATCAAGAAAAGCTGGCTTTCATCTGTTTTACTCAAAGACTACCACAGCATGGCAAAAGTAAATTAAGGTTTCCCAGAACTAAGGAATAAATTCTTAAACATAAGTTGAAATGACGTGCAATGCACTTGTTAGTGAATAAGAACTTTTCTTCATTCTTTAAATCAAATTTAAGCTTAAACGATCCCCCTTTTACTCCCATTGAATCCAGTAAATATTGGCAATAAATCTGATAATACTTCTGAATCTCTCTTCATCAAACAGATAACTCTTCCAAAGACTTCCCTGAATATCACTACTACCGCGTGACATATTTCCTTTTAAAACTATAAAATAAATCCATCCACACATACTTTTTGAATGTTTATTACATCCAAAGTACTGAGATAATCTTGTGAAGGAAGAAAAAGAGACTATATGGAGCCTCTAATCCCTTCATAATTCAAGCTGTGTTTTGTTTTGTTTTTTTTAAATTTTCACATATATACTTATGGTGATCAAGAAAGACCTTGGATGAAGGATGTAGGCGAAAGTAGATGAGCCAGAAACAGAATAATGAAGTGGGAACAGAGGGATATGATAATGAGGAATGTGAGGCAGGAATTGTCTATTATTAACAAATGAAGGAATTAACCAGATATTCTGAGTTGTACATGTGTCCCCATTCCCCACCTCTATCAATATAGGTATCACCCAGCTCTGTGGCTCCTGAACTCTTCAGCCTTAAAATTTCTATGCAGGTTTACATAGCTTGATGACTGTTGAACTAGACTCCAACCCTAGAGTCCCTTGGACCAAGGCAGACTTTATAGGCTGAGGATCCTGGGCACGGTCCTGTGAAGGAACCCAGGCTCAGGTTTTCCTGGCAGACTGAAATGGAGCCCAGGCTCTGATTCCTTACAACTCTCAATGGCACTGGTAGATCAAGGTTTACATCTGTAGTTCTATGGCTTATGAGTGGATGATTTATATGTTGCTGCTCTAAACCTCCAGTCTCCTCAGCTATAACATAGGAATGATAAAAGAACATATCTCTTTGGGTTATCGTAAGAATTAAATGAGATGATATATGTAAAGGACACAGCAGTGCTTGGCACATAGTAAGCACTCCAGAAATGGTAGCTGTTTTATTATTTCATGCCTCAAGAGCCAAGATTCAAACTAAAAAAGTCTTTAATTTCATCTAATTCTTTCAACCAACCAGAAAATCAAAAGCCAACAAAAAACTCCTTCATCATCTGAATAACCTAATTATGAACTAATCTAAAGAACACTCTGAAAATACTTTTTTAAAAAAATACTTTTAAATACAATGAGATACTTTGAAGACTTAACAAAAGGCCATCACAATTTCCCCCCAAGTGTATGGCAGAAGTGAAATTATTTTCCCTCTATTTTAAGGTCATTAACAAATAACCTGACTCATGGAAAGAAGAGATTCTGGAGATTGCCTTGGGTGGCCTGAAATAAGTTTGTTGAACAAACAACACATTATGTTAGCTAGAAATTATTTTTCAGTGTCCAATCAACTAAGTAAGAGATGTTAACCTGTCAGCTGCTCCAAAGTCAGGAAGCCTATGGTCTATGCAGGGGTGGGGCAGCCAAGGAAGGTAGTGGGAGGACCGGTGGTGTGGTATTCAGAAGTCTCTCAGCAAGGGCCAATTATTACTTGTCATGGAATACTAAGGCTTTGCCAACCAGAATGGCTCTTCCTGTACTTAGAAACCAATACCTGCTTTGGTTATCTTGCCTCATATCCCGCAAGGAATAGCGGGTAACACAAGGAAGTGAATTTAGAACTCTTAGCACTTAACCTCTCATTTGTAAACTAATCCTGATCTTCCCCTTTACTCTTTCTAGAAGATCCTTATATTAGAAAGAAAGCCTTTGAGCCCCATCCCTGTGGCTAAAGAAGTGTACCAGCTTTAAAAAATAAATAGAAGTTAACAAAGATTACTCTCAATTATTCATGTACAAAACTTGTTCTTGGTGAGTTATACATGTCTGATTATTAACCTGAAGTAAAAAACCTCCTACATTCAGTGGGTGTCCAGTTTTCCTGACACAACATAGGCAGAAAGTTCACTGAGAATACTGGTATGTTTTACTTAGTTCTAAATAAAGTCAAAAGGATAGACTCTTGTCAAACAAACCTCCTGAAACATATTAGCTATATCTTTCCTTGGGGTGCAGTTTCCTCCTCTGAAAAGTAAAACAGCGGAAGGAGAACATTTTTGAAGTCTCCAAAGGTGAAATTCTGAGATTCGCGCTTGAGCCAAAAACCTCCAGTAGCAGTGAATCATGGGGACTTCCAAAATAATCTAGTCAAACCTAATACAATTCTAGAATCTCCACTATAGCATCTGTTTTATTATCTCCATTGGAAGAAAATTTACTACCTTCTGAGGCAGTCCAATCAAACTTTCAACAAGCATTTTCACTGGAAGGTTCTTTGTCCTATTAAGTTGAAATCTGTTTCTCTATAATTTTGATGTGTAGATCATGAAAACTGAATATTGTAATCATACCTCTCTTATCAGGCTTGCTATATTAAATTTAATGACTTCTTTATGTAGCCTTAAAATAAAGTGTAAATGTGTGTGTGTGTGTGTGTGTATAGGTATTTATAATATACCTTTGTATACTGCTTTATATAATCTCTGTGTATTGCTATGGCTGAAGAACAGGAACATCATTTAAGCTATGAGATATTGAACTACATTCTTTATGCCTATATGTTGTACATCCTCTCTACCTACATATTTTCTACATCCTTTACACCTGTATGTTCTACATCCTCTATACTTACATGCTCTGCTTGGCACATTCTACCTTCCAACAATCATAACAATAATCATCAGATGTTCAGAAGCACATTCATGTTTACTACAATGCAGAAAGAAGTCCACATAAATCTGCATTTTCATGTGGATTTTGTATAGATAAGCTTTTTGAACAAGTGAATAAAGGTATGTAGCACATGCATATACTCATAAAGGATGATATTCAAATACCTAGAAAGCACTATAAAGTTGATTCAAGCATCATATTACCACAACCACTTAGTTCTGATGTCTTTGAAACTTTCTTACATTAAACGTACAAGAGAGCTCTTATATACCAGGTTTTTAGCTAATGAGTTCCATTCAGTTGAGCTCTAAATAATCACATATTCATTTTTGTTTACTCTTATATGCTACAACTATAGTCATCCACAACACTTCTCTAAATGCTGGAACCCAAATCTTTCTTCACATTAATCCTAATCACTTTTCTAGGAATCTGGGTTTGTTTAATTGACTCTACACTTTCAAATGAACATTGTATTACTTATAAAGTTAGAAATAGCTAAACTTATTGAATATCTTGATTCTAGAGCACAAAATGAACATAGCAACATTCATGGTCAAGCATTTAATATATCTTTTTCAGATTATTAAAAATGTGAAGAGTTGTGTTTGTATTCACAGATGGTACTGGAAACACACGTGAGCTTCTGTGCTTCAGAATAATCTTGAAGTAGAAATTTAAAAAAGTATTTGCGAGTGCCTATGAGGTCAAAGTATTGCCTAGGCAAAGCAACAAAATAAACACTGCTATGAACATTGCATTTCAGCTGTCTCATTTGTAAAACAGAAGTAATACCACCAAATTCTTGTGCCTGATAAGGTTTTTATAGCCACCAGAGGAGCCAAAGGCATATGAAAGAATACTGACAACCCTAGAAAGTATGATATAGACATTAAATCATTAAATTAGTTGCCACTACTGTCGCTATCCATAGTAGTACCATTCTTATTTGAATACCATCCTAAATGTCTGAATCCCATTTTTTTTTTTTTTAAATTCCAGGTAGAATTTTTTGGAGGACAAATTTTCTCAAGACATTTTAGAATTTCCTGCTTATTTTACTTGTAGCCAAAAGTACTACAAAACAGCCACTCTTGCAATTTTTTCACACCTCTGTTTCCAATCCTGGCCAGAGTCCCAAATACGAAAAAGACGTGGTAAGATAGTCAGGGGAAAAGTTCAGTTGATGCTACCAAAACTCTAAAACAAACTGTGGAACAACAGTGATGCTAGCAGTTTTCTGGTGCTCATTTACTCTCCTTCCACCTATTGAGATTGTTAATCTGCCCTAATTTCCAGAGTTTGATGATTAAACATTTTAATTGCCTATCATTATTTCCTTATATTTGTAATCCTGATTTCCAGCAGAAAATCCTCTAGCTACTCAAGGCCATGGAACATATAGGAGCATCCAAACCTTGCCAGACTTGAAACTTTAAGGTTACACATCTAACATTCAGCAAATCTAGTTACAGAAGCACTTGATAACTAGTTATGTTATATTTATTGCCTCTAACACCCACTCTAATAAGAATTCACAAGGTCAGGAGGGTCTAGAAAGGGGATGAAGGCCATCTTGGTCTGAGGGGAGAATCTCAAAGCTCAGTGATTTCCCTCTAGCTTGCACTAGATCTCAGAGTGTAGAGGAGATTACATCAACCTTCTTTAGCTAAAAAGAGAGGGCTGTATAAGATAGACAAAGGATAGCATGGAAAATAATATGGGGGGGATAGAATTATTAACGGTAAAAAAAAAATACCCACAAACAAAATGGGAACTAATATTCAGGTAGATTAATTTTGCATGTTCTGATGATGTCATTCTTTTAAGGGCCATTAGGAGTCACTGGGTTATTTAAAGAGAAGGGTTCAAAAGATTTAGGGGAACTAAGAACCTGCAGTTTCCAGGAAACATAAAGCACGTCTCTAGTCTGGTGTGCCTGTAAGTGTATAATTAAAGGAAGAAAGCCTTAGTGCTTTTCTAGTCATGGCAGCCACGACTCCTATGTTTTATTTTTTTATCTAAAAGAAGAAAAACAACAACAGTGAAACTAAAACCACCAAGTTCAATTCCATGGGCCAAATCCTAAAAATAGGTCAGACCCAGCTTTCTTATGGAAAGAAATACAAAATAAGAAAGAAAACAAAAACAAAAAACAAACAAACAAAAAGACCAGAAGATTGGAACTACTTTTCAAAATCATCTGAATTTGATGCCAAGTCCACAAGGTGGCTTGGTTTTTAGGGTCTTTTGTGAGTTGTGTTAAGCTCTGCACAGTGGCCATGTTTGTGATGCTGGGACATGACAGAAAAGAAAAGGTTATTGAAAGGCATACCTGTTTAGTTCTTTATACCAATGCTCACAACATACAATTTCAGTTCTTATGGACAAATTTTATAGCTGTAGTTTAGAGTTGCATATATTAGTTCTCCACACAGTCATACAAAAAATGGTGGGATTAAACATGTAAGAGCTCATACTCTGCATTTTGAATATGGCTTTCAGTACGTTTTTCTGCATGTATCACAAGGACCATGGTTTAAAATAATCCAGACTTTATTTTAGATTTGTTTCCCATATACATAGAGGGACACTAAAATAGGAAGATTTAGAATGACAGAATGATTTAGAATCTTGCTTCATTATCACAGCATCACTCATAATCTTCTTTAGTTTAAAATATACTCCAAGACAGAGATTTATGTTAGAGTAGTTTCCCTAACAGATCAACTCAGTCATAACTTTCATAAAGGTGACATATCTACTGAGATCAAGTGAAAAGGCTCAGAAGTTCTCATGTTCTCCATGCATCTGCCTTCTAGATTTACCTTTCAGCAAATGCTTATTGCGTACCTACAACCATGCCATGTGCTATGCTGGACACAAAGATAAAGAAGGAAATTGGTGTACATTAGTGGAAAAACCTAAAATAATTTATGTAACATGCTTAGCTCATCGCCTGGCACAGAATAAGTCCTCAGTAAGTGTTAGCTACTACAGCAATGACAGCACCACTGAAGACCCTTCTGCATATGAAAACACTCCAAGAAGGCTATGCTTTCATTTTCCACAATGTACTGTGCTATCAATCTCACTTTTAATAGCAACAGGCTCTCTTCCTGCCAGGCAAACGGGGCCAGACAAGTGTACAACAACACACAATACAATGAGTAATATGATTAGAATGGCAAAAACAAAGTATTATGGTCGCTCAAAATAGGTTGTGGAAATGAGGAAAGATTACCTTCTCGTGGGAGTTAATATTTGATCTGGGTTTTGAAAGATGGGAAGTGGTTCAGTGTGAGAGCTTAGCTAGATTACAGATTACATAAAGGGAGTGGTCAGGCAATATACTGACTAATCTTAAATGTCAGGCTAAGAGCTTGTTTTAGATTTTACTCACCAAGGAAGAGGGAGTCAGTAAAAACATTTGAACAGGGAGTAAAATATACATATACATGTCTACTTGCATGCATGTGTGTGTGTATGTGTGTGTGTATAAAAGTGCAACACTACACTACTCCAAAATACTTTTGTCCTTTCTGGTCTGTAATTTATATTCTAGGAAATAATACAAGAGTCTGGCTGCAGGGGACAAGCTGGAAGAGCTGGAGGTGCACTCAAGGCTCTCTGAGGTCAGGAATTGCCGCCTGTGGTTGGCTGGACCACAGGCCTCCGGTGGGAGGCTGGGTGACAACCTGGGTGACAACCAGGATCTCCTGGAGCAGACTTCACCTCAGGAGACCTATGGATACACTTGGAGCAGGACAGATAAAACCTCTGTAGCCTGCCTGTCCAGGTCCCAGGAGGGATGCCTGATTTGTCCTGGAGCACTTGCACAGGAAGGACTGTGGTAGAGGATTAAACTTTACTAGATGTTCCACAGGTTAGGAGAGAGCTCCTGCTTAGATCTGAAGGGATATGGAAAGACAGAAACATTTCTGGTCTTCATCTTAAGATTCAGACGATTCTTTGTCTACTGTTTGGTGTGTTAGTTTCCTAGGACTACTGTGACAAACAAACTGTGACAAACCACGGAAACTTATTCTCTCCATGTTCTGGAGGATGGAAGTCCAAAATCAAGGTGTTGGCAGAACCATCCTCTTTTTGAAGGCTTTGGGAAAAGAATCCTTCCTAGCTTCTAACTTCTGGTGACTGCTGGCAAGCCTTCATGTTCTTTGGCTTGTAGATGCATCACTCTAATCTTTGCCTCTGCTTTTACCTGGCTTTCTCTCCTGTGTATGTCCATGTCCAAATGCCCCTCTTCTTATATGGATACCAGTTACCGGTCATTAGATGAGGGCCCACACCAATCCAGTGTGACTTCATCCTAAATTGATTATATCTGCAAAAACCCTATTTCCAAGTAAAGTCATGTTCACAGGTTCCAGAGATTAGGACTTCAACATATCATTCTGGGGAACACAATTCAACCCATAATAATTGGCTAGTAAATTACTAAAGAGAGTATAGAGTGTCTTCTACCAACACTTAACAGTGGCTTCTGATCCAGTGACCTGATATCTTAACTGAGGACTTACAGAGCCATAAGTGTTCAGGATTCTGGGAGGTAGGGACACAACACTCCATATGTGCCTGGATAAAACAGCCTCCAACCTCCCAGCACTTCTGATATCCTCACAACAAACTGTCCCAAAGTCAAGTCTCAAGAGGGAAGGAAGCTATAATTAGAAGAGAGATCCACCTGGAGTGATGAAATTTAAGACAACCTTATCCTGTTTTATAGCTCTCTTTACCCCAATCCCCACCCACACCCCAGGAGGTACACTCCCTGGCCACCTCTCATAGCTCACACTCAGCTGGACAGTTTTCAAAAGCTTATGAAAGGACACAGATATGAGGGCTTGGGGGGACCTCATGGTGCTCACCTGCAAGAGAGGATGTGGTTAGGCTATCCGTTCTGAGATAGCCCAAAGAAATGTACCAGAAGGGAATTTTAGGACGATTACTGATCTGTGCATAGATAGAAATGTTGGTCAATTTCTACTTTACACTTCTGTTTGACAAATTCTTAAAAAGAGTTTTGTTTGACAAAACTGTATTGTTCTCTAAACTAAAAAAAAAAAAAAAGTCAAAAGTTTTATTATTGCTTTTTAATTGCCATCTCAGAATCAGAATCTTGGCATGTTAGAGACTCAACACACAGGTGAGAGGATTACAGGAACAGATTTTAACTCTAGCCTTAGGATGTGCTTATATTTCCACCGACCCACAATGACTGCTAATGATAGCTGATGGGATTTATCAAAATTGTAATAAATTCTTTGTTTAGTAACTTATAAAATTGTTTCAAGTCTGCTTGCCTTCCTAAATGCTAAGTACCATGAATATTAGGGCTCTATCTATTTAATTTGCTTCTATAACCCTAGTATGATGCTCGTTATATAGTAGGAGTTCAACAGATATTTGGGAAATGATTATAGACCAAAAGGAAATGGAAATAAAGACCCAATAAATCATTCTGTAGTTATGGACTTGGTCATTATATGAATATGAATCAGCCAGGATTACTGAGCTGGGAAATTATTGACTTTAAAGGTAGATAGGCATAGAGTTGACTTGATCTGTATCCCAGAGAAAACTAAGGCACCAAATCCAGTGCCCAGCACCAACTTAGAACATATGTAGCTAAAAGCTTGCTCATATCTTGAATTCAAATTCAAACTTATTTTTAAAAGTGATTAAATCTATATTGTTTTGATTTTATAGAAATTTCTCAATTGATAAAGAAACTAATACAAAATATTATAAATTAATCCACTCTACTATAGTATATCGTTTTAAAGTATTAGCATGATTTTATTTTTAGTTTTGTATTTTACCTATACTTGTTAGTTCTCCCCTTAAAATAGATTACTATATCTTCTAATTCAGGGTTGTATACCAATATGGACATACTAATTTTTCACAGCTTTACTCATTAAAATTAGTATTTGTGCTTTCACTGCACAATCATTTTAACTTTCCTGTATGTCTGAAAACTTTCATAACAATACTTTGAGAAAAATAAAGTTAGAAAAGAGGAATAGGTATGGGTCACTTATCATCACTGAAAAGAGGACAGGTACTTTCTTAAATATTATATATTAATGAAATGACTTTTTAAACTCTTCTTTTCACATTTATCAGCATGCTCTACCACTTAATTGCTCTGCAAACCTTGGGCAAGTAATTTCTCAGGGTTTCTTCTGCACAAGAATATGTCACATGCCCAAAGGTAGTGGTTTGAGTCAGACAATTTCTTGGTATCATTTGGTATAATTTCCTGATTAATGTTATTAGAAATGGAATATAAAACTCCAATTGCCTTAATCTATTAACAGTTATAAGCTCCCTCATGAATGTAGGTTAACCATAGGAAATTGCTATTTTTATACTCAGAAATTGTCAAATATCAGAGGTTTCCTGTGATCCAACATAATACGTACTGATATAGATAATACAACTTTCACCAGATATTCTATTTAGTCAACATGTACTTAATTGGCACCTAATTTATGCCAGCAACAAGTGTCTCTGTATGTCAGAAACAAAGAGGAAAAGTCCCTGAATTAGAGGTGTATATAGTGCAGTCTCTTTCTCTCCAGCTTTATGATCTAATAGTGATGCTTATCATGTGTTATGGAAACACGGAGAACAGACACTAACCCTGACTGTGCTACTGAAGAGGACTTCACCAAAGACATACTAGAAAAGAGAAAGAGAGGTAAGGGCACTAAGGCACCAGTCAGTGTGAGCTGGCATGAAGGTATAAAAGGATATTTGTCCTGAGACAGGAGGGATAGATTGGGTCCTAGCATAAAGGTCATGCTAAGGAGTTTAGATTTTGTCTTAGTTAATAATGTCATTATTAGCTTTGATTTAGAAAAAGATTAGTTTTAGAGAGATAACTATGGTGACAATGTGAATGATACACTAAAGTTGGGAGAAGCTGGTCTCCAGGTGACAAAATAGCAGGCTGCTGCAAATGAATGAGAGCATGAGGACAGAAGAGAGGCTGCATTCATAGATATTTCTGGCAACAGAACTGATAAGATTTGGCAACACCATCAAATATAACTGTCATCAAATTTAAGAACTTTTAGGTCATTGTTTCCTCAAATCTTTTCTGCATTGTTTTCTATCTCCTTTCAGACTCCACTTACATTCATGTTAGACCTTTTGATATTGTCCTACAAGTGACAGAGTCTTTGTTCATTTTTATTTTAAATCTTCTCCCTCTTTGTTATTTAGATTGAACAACTGCTATTATGTATCTTCAAATGTATTGATTCTTTTTGTCATCTTCAATTCGCTCTTAAACCCATCCAGTGAGTTTTTCTTCTTCCTTTTGGATATTATATTTTTTATTTCTACAGTTTCCATTTGGTTCTTTGTTAGAATTTCTATTTCTCTGTTGAAATTTCCTCTACTAACTTATTGTGATCATATTTTTCTTTACATTTCTAAATAATTGTAAGAGCTGCTTTAAAATCTTGTCTGTTAATTCCAGTTTCTTGGAGCAATTCTCCACTGCTTATCTTTGTTCTTTAGTATAGGTATCACTTTCTGTTTTCCTCATATTTGGTCATTTTGTTATGCAACCTGAATCCTGTACAGAATACACTACATTTCTCTGGAGATTACTGATGTTTTATTAGTTTTCACAACAAGATACCTTGGCAAACTTAAACTCCAAACTATTTGCTCCAACGTGGTGGTCAGCAGCTGAACTCTCTGTTCAATCCCTCCAGTCTTGGGTGGCTGTTCCTACCACACATGCACACATCATAAGTCAACCAGATATGTGGACGGAGTTAACATGCAGAATCTGGGACTCTCCTTCTGTGTCTCTCTCCTTTCTGGGATTTTCACCCTCACTCTCCAGTCATTATGGTAACCCTGAATACAGTGCTGACTGGAGCTGCCCTCAAGTGACAAGTATTAACTATGAAAAAGCTCACTGGGCACTATTCTATTTCCAAGTACCAATGCTTCTCCAGTTTCTGCCCACCTTTGTTCGTCCTCCAGTAGTTTCAGATAGTTGATTATATATACACACACATACACACAATATACACATAATTTTATACACATACAGATGCATATGCACATGTTGTGTTTGTGTGTGTGTATATGTGTGTATGTGTGTGTAATTGTTATCAATGGAATGTTGATATGATCTGAGCTACTCTGCCACTACCAAGAGAACCCATACCTAATATGAGATTAGATGTATTCTCTGTTTAGAAAGTAACCAGGGGAAAAATAAGTAAGTAATAAAGTCCTTAAATGAAAAGTGAAATATATCAAGAAAAAAGCAAATAACCCTAAGAAAAGTAAGCAAAAGAATGAATAAGTATATCACAGAGGGGGAAAGACAAATGGTCAATAAACATATAAAAAATGATCAACTCTAGCAATAGTCAAGTAACTTCAAATTAAAATAACAATATTATACCTATTTTTTGACAAAAACTAAGACAACTAACAGCCAAGATATGGATCAATGGAAATTTCTATACAGTACTTAGAGGAAGATAAAAATTGTACAGTGGAAAATAATGATACTGTTTTGGAAAGTTGATCATTTGCTATTCCATTCCAAAATATACACAAGGTAGAAAATCTCTTTGTGCGTCAGGAGTACTAGAATGTTCAGGGAGGCATGTTTCATAGTAATATAAAAAAAAAAACATGGAAACCAAATATCCACTTCCAAAAGAGTGGAGATATTTCATACATTCTCAAAGTTAATATTCCACAACGATGAAAAGAATAACCTACCACTAGACATTAATATGTATTATCTTAGAAACAGTATCAAGTAGAAAAAGACTAAATACATGCATTATGAAACTATTTTTACAAAGCTCAAAAAATAAGGAACTAAATAGTATCTTATTTCAATTCATATGTCTACATAGTAAAATTATTTTTTATAGATCTTATTTATTTACTTGAGAGAGAGCAAGAGAGAGAAAGAGAAACTGCACACAGGGGAAGAGGAAGAAGCAGACTCCCCACTGAGCAGAAAGCCCAACATGGGGTTCCATCCCAGAACCCTGAGATCATGACCTGAACCAAAGGCAGATGCTTAACCAACTGAGCCACCCAGGTGTCCCACTAAAACTATTTTTTTTGAAAAGGATGATTAATGAAAAATTCAGCATAGAGATCACCTCTGGGGGAAGAAACAAGAGTTGGATAAGAATAAAAATGTATTGGTATTTTTCTAATTCTTAAGGAGGGGATGGGTTCACAGGCATTACTTTGAAAATATGCTTCATAAATTACTCATTTTTACATATAATCTTTTCTATGCTTAAAATAAAATATTAAAATGTAGAAGAGGCATAAAATGAATAGAACTTGGAAAAAGATGAATAAAAGTGTAATACCAGGAGGGATATCTTGCTGTCATGTTTTTAGCTGAGTAAATACTACTTGTCTAAATATATTTTTTGTAAATCCCAACTTTAATAACATTTAAATAATTAGGTACTTGGATGTCTTTTTGAATTAGCATATTTTTTGGAGTAATAAGACTTTGAAAAGCCATATTTTTGTCCAAAAAAATGACATTCTGAGTATTCATAACATAGTGGCTTATATAAAACATTTTTTGATGAATTAATTTTTCTTTTAAAGATTTTATTTATTTGACAGAAAGAGAGAGAGCACAGGAAGGAGGAGCAGCAGGCAGAGGGAGAGGGAGCAGCAAACTCCCCACTGAGCAGGGAGCAGGACACGGGACTCCTCCCAGGACTCTGAGATCATGACCTGAGCTGAAGGCAGATGCTTAACTGACTGAGCTACCCAGGCACCCCTTGATGAAATAATTTTGACTTCGATTTTAACATTCTGGCACTTGAAACTTAGTACTTAAGTTTATTATTTAAATAGGCCCTTCCCTTTGGTTTACAACTAGTTTAGAGTGCATACTAAGCAACCATTTTTATTGAAAGAAAATATTAAAATTCATCATTCCCAAATAAGGTTTCTGAATTAAGTTCTCTCCTACGCCAAAATCTTGTCTAAACTGATACATGCTTTTTTTTTTTTTTTTGTCAAAATGTAGGTCATTCTGAAAGAAATGCTTTCATAAGAAAACCATGTATGATTAATGTTAATTTGAAAAGGTACCCTAAAATTCTGTGGTCTTCTGAATATCACATGTTGAAAGAAAGCTATTTGGGATCATATTGTAAGCTTCCCAAAAAGGCCAAGGAGTCTTTTTCTAGTGATGTTATAGAGTTCATCTTGAAAGCAGCTGGAAATATTTAGGGAAATAGTCACAATTTCGAATGTAATTAGATTCTTAGTCATCAGGGTAAAGAACATACCAGACAACAATCAGAATGCCAGGCTCTTTCAAACCAAGGACAGAAAGTGAATTGCAAATCTAGAAAAGATTTCCAGAAGGGAAAAACATTCTTATTTCTTCTACTTACCAAGTATGTTTTAAGTTCTCTTGGGTTGGTTTTTCCAATCTGGTGATACTGGAACACTGAAAAATTTAAGTATAAGTGATTAAGAGCTGGGAAAAGTTGAGATCCTTCCCATTCAAGAGTAGTTTGCAGACCAGATGGGATCTTGGTTGAAATTCAGAACCAAGTCTGGGGGCCACCCAGGCTTACTGAGTCAAAAATCTTCATTTCCACAAGACCCCCCACATAATTTATGTGCCCATTAAATTGAGGGACTCCCTGGTGTAGACTAAGTTTATTTCAAATAAAATTACATAAAAATCATATTCTTTTCTTCAGGTTATTATATTTCACATAAATGCTGTGAATAATAATGAAGTCCTAAAGAGAGATGGTACACTTTGCTTTTTTTCTCTCTTCTAACTAAAACAAAAAATGATGATTATATCTCCTTTCCTGGATATTAATTTTTGTGAACTGGGAAAGTTAGAAAAGCAGGTGTTTCCCTTAGGATGAAGGAGACATACAAGATCTTCAAGGGCAAATATTAAGCTAGAATTATTATTCTGTTAAAAATCCTTTCCTGTTGTGTTTTCTTTTAAGTCAAAAAAAGACCAAAACCACACCCACTTATCCCAATAGACATTAACCTTTCAGTGGATGAAGGCTGAGTTAAGGAGAATTGCAAGAAGCCAGCTAAGATGCTGCCATAAGAGTTTATAGGTAACATGAAACTAAACGTGTTTTACTTAGAAACCAGGTTTTTCCTAATTTCCAGCAAGTCCTGTCAGTTCTAGGTCCGCTGAACTATGGGCACCTGTGCTCCATTTCCTCTGAAAGCCTTATCCAAATCATCACAGTCTCTCAGCTGGGCCAGAGCCTTCTAACCAACAGGCCCCCCTCCCTCCCATCTGGCTTCCCTCTAGCCCTTCTCAGATGGCAGTCAGGGGGCCCTTTGTAAACACAAACCAGACCACCCCCTTCCTGGCTCGGGCCTTCCATAGCTCCTATGCAGTGGCCCAATGGATACTGCATGGAAAGGCCCCTGCCTCACTTAACACAGGTATTCTCCTGCTCCCCCATGGTATACCCACACCAGCCTCAGGTTCCCATTTCTGGCCCTTTCCTGCCTCTGGTCTCTGTACCTGCTCCTCTCATCCTATCCCAACACAAACACTCTGGCTCATTCTCATCTTTCAACTCAAAGGTTACCTCTGCAGGACAGCCTCTCCTGGCCAGGCCACCTTATCTGAAATAGCAGCTTGCCCCTCATGCCCTCTCACTCTATGGCTGTCACTGTTTCTCTCCTAGTATCCTATAGTGTAATCTGTAATCATATTGTTGATTGGTTCTCCTGCTTATTGCCTGTCTCCCGAGCTAGACTCTGTGGTCCATGGAAACAGAGAGTGGTCTACCTTTCTCATTGCCCAATCCCAAGCTCCCAGGACAGTATCTGGCACATAGGAGTGCCCCGTAAACATGTAATAAATGAATCAATGAGTGAACTTAAAGAAATTAACATTATAAAGATATGATTCCTAGATAGTTATTAAACATATATTGTAGTTAGTGATTGTTTTGTAACTTTATTCAAATAGAAAGTACCTTATAGTCCAGTGATATTACTGAACTATAGATCATCATTAATATCACTTTCATGTTTTTTCATAATTATAATCCATAGATACTGTGGCCACTAGGGAGAATATATAGGTCACCCAAGTCAAGCAGTCCAAATCACCTTTTATATTACAAGTATTTTCCTACGAATCATATCTAATGTCACACTGATGATGGTCTCAGCTAGTTGTCTGCCCAATCCATTTTCCCTTCTTCCCTAATAGACCTCTATTGTTTCGGGGACATAAACGTGCCCAGATGGCACTTCTCAGCCTGCCTTTCAGTCAAGTGAGTGCCATGAAACACAGTTCTGGCCAAAGAGACAGAAACTTCAATCTTCAGAGAAAGTTTTGCATTCCTTTTTTCATTATTTTATAAACATATTATGTATTACTTGCACCAGGGGTACAGGTCTGTGAATCATGAGGCTTACACATTTCACAGCACTCACCAAAAGTTTTGCATTCTTTTTTTTTTTTTTTAAGATTTTATTTATTTGACAGGCAGAGAGAGAGGGGGGAAGCAGGCTCCCCACTGAGCAGAGAGCCCGATGTGGGGCTCGATCCCAGGACCCTGGGACCATGACCTGAGCCGAAGGCAGAGGCTTTAACCCACTGAGCCACCCAGGTGCCCCAAGTTTTGCATTCTTGAGAAAGATTCGACTAATTGCTCTGGGATGCTCCCTTCTATTACCAACCTGGAAGTTGAACAGGGTGGCTTGAGCTGCAGTGGCCCCCACTTAACCATGAGGGACATATGAAAGGAAGCACAGAGATCTTGCTTCAGATAGTCTCAAAACACTGAACCAAAACCAGCAACTGATACTTACCTTCAGATTTCTTGGTGAGCAAATGTGACTTTGTTTAAACCATTGTTTTCTGATAAACTCTGCTACCTTAAAACCTGTAGTGAGTGTTCTCCTATACATGCTACTCTACTCATTCTCTCCATGAGAACCAGAACCATCTTTTAAGAACCAGTTCAAGCATCTTTCCCTCCAAAAGCCTTCCACATCCCTCTCAGGCAGGGTCCCTCTCATTCTTCTGGGCCTCCCAGTGCTGTTACAACAGTGATTTGTGCTGCAACTGTCCTGTTATGTGCCTGTTCCTTCGGGTCTGTGAGACACAGGCCTGATACCTCATTCAGCTTTGCATCTTAATTAAACTCTTAACATGCCACTGGTTACCACACCCCTGAAAATCACTCACCAAATAAAGGAATGAATGTCCTTCAGCCCATGGATACGGTTTTGGAACCATTACATCTCACTGTGTCTATGAATAATTCATTTTTAAGCACCTACTACTTGCGAGACTCTATACCGAGCATTAAGGATAAAGTGCTGGACAAAGGGGACAAAATTTTGACCCTATGTAGATATTCCTCCACTGAAAAAACTTAGACAAATTGAGTGCAAATCAATTAAAGGGTATTGCAGGATATCGACTCTGCGCAGTAGTAAGTCATGAAGGCAGAGATGATTATATACCCCAAGGCAGTAATGGAAATCATTTAGAAAATAGAAGAGAAGTCTAAGTCTGACTTGTTAAAATGTTAAGAAGAAAATAAGCAATAATTCCTCTTCCACTATTTATGCTGGATCTAGTTACTACTAAGGAATAGAAGAGAAAAAACTAAGATGAACCAGAAATACTTCTACTTAATACACTCAGATACATGTACAGTGATGTGTTTTACATGATTGTTACATTATAACGGTCAAAATTTGGAAACAATCTAAATATTCCTCAACAGGGGATCCATTAAATAAAATACGGTAATTTCATACTATAGAATATTAGGTGGCCATTAAAAGAATGAGGAAGCCCTACAGCTACTGTTGTAGGGGAAAAAAAAAAAAAACCTCCTGAGATAGATAATGAAAAGAGAAGGGAAGCCTCAGAATAACACAGACTGAAGAGGGAAGGGAAGGAAGCAGGAGTGAAAACTGACACAAGAAAAAAAAAAAAAAAAACCCGAAGAGTACTGCATCTATGAAAAAAATTAAACTTGTAACTTCTTTCCCAAGGAAAAAACACCAGGCTCAGCTTTAATCCTTGATTCCTACAAAACTTTCAAGGAAAAAATAATACCGATATTACATAACATCTTCCAGAGAAAAGAAAGAAGGGAATACTTACAATCTCATTTTATGTGGGCAGCATGTTGACGTCAAAATCTGATATGAATTTTACAAGAAATAAATACACCAAGAACAAGCCACTGTCTCCCATAAGCATGGTCGTAAAAATCATACACATAATATAAACAAACTAAATCCTATGGTCCATAAAAAGAATTAAACACCACAACCAAGATTGGCTTGCCCCAGAAATGCACAATTTAATATTTGGAACCTACTAATAAAATTCAACATACTCACAGAAAAAAAAAGAAAGAAAGAAAGAAAAAAAGAAAGAAAGAAAAAACTCACATGGTCATCACAAAAGGTCCAGGAAAAAAATCACTTGATAAAAGTCAGCATTCATTCTTGGTAGAAAAAAATTCAACAGATTAGGAATACAAGGGAAATTCCTTAATTCGATAAAAGATAGCTACAAGAACAAAACAAATCAAAATAGAAAAAAATCCTATAGCAAACATAGTAAAATTCACAGTGAAATAGGAAAAGCCTAATCCATATCTCACCCTCATTGCTCTGAGTATAATAAACTACAAAAATATTTGCCATTAAATTAATAAACCAAATCAGAGAGAGATGAGAAATAACAACAGAGATGTTCTAACATAAATGGCAGATACGTACAAGGTAATGACCAACTAAATAAGGTATTCCAAAAATGTTTGTTGTATTATTTAATTAAATACACTCTGTAATTACAATCATTCTGCTCAGGAATAATGGCAGTTCAATTTAGATTTGGCTCAGCAAATTAAATGCAAAATTTGAAACAGGGCAATAGCAAATAGGTCGATTTATTTCTTGTGTATTCGTATTTGTTTTCACCTTGTCTTGAAGACCTTTTACTCAGTTACATCTGAGAATTTAATTTTATATTCTTAATTGCATGTTACTACTGACTTTTTGGTTTTCTTTGTAAGTTACTTTAAGTTAGTCGTGGAAGTAACCCCTGAAAAAATAAGTAAAAAAACAAATAAAATAAAACTTGGTTAAAGCAGAACTCAGCTAACAAAGTCACTCTTTTTAAGGTCTCAAATTTTCTTATTGTGAGAAAAAAATATATATCTAAATAACACCATATCCTAAAACATATTGTTATTTGCCATTTAAAAATAGTTATTATTATTTTTAATTTAAATTCAATTAGCCAACACATAGTATAAAATTAGTTTCTGATATAATGTTCAATGATTCATCAGTTGCATATAACACCCAGGGCTCATCACATCACGTGCCTTCCTTAATGTCCATCACCCAGTTACTCCATCCACCCACCCAACTCCTCTCCAGCAACTCTCAGTTTGTTTCCCAGAGTCAAGAGTCCCTCGTGGTCTGTCTCCCTCTCTTGATTTCTTCTCAGTTTTCCCTCCCTTCCCCTGTTATCCTCTATACTATTTCTTATATTACACATATGAGTGACAGCATATGATAATTGTCTTTCTCTGATTGACTAATTTTACTCAAAGGCACTCAAAATTTAGATACCTGAATTATCAATAAGAATTCTGTTTAGACTTTACTTTAGTAGACATGATAGGGAAGAGCAGAGATTATCTGTGAACAAAAACGACTTTCTAAAGAAATATGACAGCTATTAACACGGGACATTATCTTTCTGTATTAAGTCTTTGGAGGTTCTAGGTTATTTAAAGTATGATGAACCTGGGGCACATGGGTGGCTCAGTTGGTTAAACATTTCCCTTTGGCTTAGGTTATGATCCCAGGGTCCTGGGATTGAGCCCTGCATCGGGCTCCATGCTCAGCAGGGAGTCTGCTTCTCCCTCTGCCTCTGCCTCTTCCCCAGCTTGTGCATGTGTGCTCTCTCTCTCTCTCAAATAAACAAAATCTTAAAAAAAAAATATATGATGAACCTTTCCCTGCAAGTTAAACCTTGTAGTCCACATTAATAATAGATAAAGATGATAAGGTTGCATTCCAACATCAGATTCTAAATTACAAAGAACAAAATTTTGTACCCATTCGGCTTAACCCTTAAAATGTTTCCCCCCCCCCAACATTAAGACAACTCCCAATGCATTATGTAACAACTATGCAAATGATATGAGTTCCTTTAGGGAAGGAGTTGTGTTAGTTAATTGGCATTGGTTAGGCACTCGATAAAGAGTTGTCAAACAAATGAATCAGGTTTCATTCATTTTATTCTAAAAGAGAAACACCAAAACATGATTGTTACAAAATAAAATTAGCTTAGGAAGGTAATAACTACCAGTAGAAAATATTTCAAACTGTGTTAAAAATAAGCAGAACATCTGATGATGGCATCAGATTGAGAATTTGCCATGAACCAGTCACTTTGTATTTGTTATCTTATTTAATCCTTACCAAAACTCTGTGAGGAAAATGTGACTAGAATACACAGTTTACTGATGGGGAAACCAAGGTTTAGAGTTACATAACTTGCCTGAGACACATAGTTACAAAATGGTAAAGCAAGTATTTGACCTCGAAGACTCTGTCTCTCAGATTTACTCTTTTAACCACTACGTGATCCCATCTTCAATTTTGTAAACCACTTTTCACTTACAGTATGTAGTCTTTGAAAGCCAATGAGGGGGAGGGAGCACTAGGCAGACTCTTACTTCCTAAAAGGAGATATGAAACATAATGAAATTGCTTATAATGGCACGTATTGGAGCCAAGATGGTGGTTTTTAATAAAACTGAGAAAGGCTGGATTGCTTTCCCACAGAAATTGTGGAAACACAGATGCTGCCCAACTTTAAAAATGTAAAATAGTTCATGTTTTTGATCTCTGGACCAAAGGAAAAACTACAAATTCCACTGTTTGGAACATTTCATGGAAGTGTTTTAAAGGAAACCATTATTATAATCATGGTACCCACCAGCGCTGTGAGAGTCCAAGCTCTGTCAACATTTTCTTTATAAATTCGCTATTAGGACTTTCTAACTCATCCAGTATTATGCAGCAAGAGCTTAAAAATCTGAAATATAAGATCTTAAATGGTGAGTGATATTGTTCCAAGAATTAAGGAGGAAAATGGATATCATGTGATACAGACACAATAGAAAAATGTCTGGCTTATGCAGCATTTTAACAGGTATTAGCTGTCTTTTACTTTGTTTTTCTTGCTTGGGAAGAAGGTTTAGGAAAGAGGGTGGGTTGATCTGGAATAGAAGGTTATATCGTAACCAACCATGAACAAAATTTTCAGTTTTTAGTATGTTACAAAGAGTTCGATAAACTCTTAAGAAAGCTAGATGTTGGGGCGCCTGGGTGGCTCAGTGGGTTCAGCCTCTGCCTTTGCCTCAGGTCATGGTCTCAGGGTCCTGGGATCGAGCCCCGCATGGGGCTCTCTGCTCAGTGGGAGCCTGCTTCCTCCTCTCTCTCTGCCTTCCTCTGCCTACTTGTGGCCTCTCTCTGTCAAATAAATAAATAAAATCTTAAAAAAGAAAGAAAGAAAGCTAGATGTTGTCTCCACTTTCTGAGTCTGCACAAAGCCTTGGAATCTCATCAAGAGAGATTACGTTTAAGAACTCTGACACTTTGCTTTTAGTCTAAAGCATAAAAAGACTGAAAGAGCTGTCATTTCTAATCCTGTCTAGTACATTCCAGCTAAATGGGAGCAAGAAGACATAGAGAAAAAATAATTATTCAGTCATAGTTCAGAACTTCAGCAAGTGTTGAGCTAAACTCCTTTCTCAATAAGGGTTAAAGTTGAAGGGACGGGATTCCTCGGAACATCCTTCTCTTATCCCTACTTTCTGTATCCCCTGCACTGTTATTTTCTCATCTTCCTTCCTTGAGATGACTTGCCTTTAATATGAAATCAAAGGTGAAAAAAATATATAACAAATCTTATCTTACAAAGGCAAGTGAACTAAATGTTAACAACTCATTCTGGGATGACACTTCATGTCACCATTTATCATGCTCAAAAACCATAATGAATGGTTTGTAAAATCACATGGGATGGCTAAGTCAGAAGACAACCAATCAAACAATGCAATCCACTTAATTCATGATGGCCAATCTACACAGTCACAAAATGTGGAAGAGACCAAGAAAGATTAGGTCCCTTACTGACACTGGGAAAACAACAAAACAAAACAAAACACAGTGCATGGCTCAAGACCATCCTATTTACTGGGAACCACACAAACATAACCATATGTGGCTTCCTCTGCTAATCTATCCAATTAGAGTTTTACTTTATAGATCTTTAAAAAAAATACCATCTACATGAAGTTTCAAATCTAAACTCCCCCAGCCTTCTAGGATTACTAAAACTCGGTTGGTTGATTATTATAGTGTGAAGTGATCTAGATCTATTTTTTGGTGGGGTCTGATATTCCCTACCAAAAGACTCAGCAGGCTGTTTAAACCAACTTGGGTTTTTTGTTTCTGGATTGATTTTACATAGTGAATTTTCACATCAAATATTCACTTAATGAATGAAGCCTTTTATTAATAGACCCATCTCAAACTGTCCAGTAAGTCTCAAAACTTTGACAATTATGGCTCTTTCCACTACTATGCTTTATACCTTATGAGTCACATAATTTTCTTATGGACCTTTTTTTGGCTACAAGCACATCCTAATACCAAACAAAAATGACTGAACAGTAAACTGATGCATGTGTCAGCATAATCTAAATATGGAAGGCATCTCTTATAAGCAGAAATGGTGCTAAAATTCTGAAGTTAGAAGGTTTACTGTAAGTAAGAAGCCAAAAGTTCAGACATTCAACCAAAGTTGATCCAAACCTCTTGGGTTGGAAACATCACAAAAGCAGGCTTTTCCACGAAATGGCCTGTATTTCCTGTTTTTAGCTAAGCTGGAAGCGTAATGGGAACAATAGTTATTATGGCATGGCACTGCTTCTACTTTGGGTCTGAAAACACCAAGCAGACACTGTGAGCATGACGAATCCAAAGAAAAAAAGTTGAGTGGAGAGGTGTTCTGGGCTATGAAAAGGAGAGTTAACCGGGACAGAATTTCCTAACTTGACCACCAGTTAACCATAGCTTGGACGCCCAGTGTGCTGTGAGTCACTAGCAACTTGCTCCAAAATAACACAAGAACATCTTGGGCTAAATCATTACTGGAGTATATTGTTAATAATATTCCCAGAAAAAAAATTAAGCAGAAACAATTATTCAATGGGTAAGATGGCACTCACACAAATTCCTTTTTACAGAATAATCTGGAAATGAGATAGTGTAAGAAACCTGCTAGACAGATAGTCTGATAATGTGATTCACCACATGCACGTAGAAATTTGGGGCAAAAATCACAGCTCCCTTCAACAGGTTGATAATAGCTCTTCACAGGAAAAGCGTGGAATTGTTAAAGACAGAACACGAGTTGAATTTTCAAAAGCAAAGCCTCCAAAGTCTTATGGATTGTGAATATAGAACTATGTTTTGCATCTTCCGAAAGGCCACTTATCGCTGTTGTCTCAAACTTACTTTCTTAGCATCTTTAAAGCTAAAGCTTTCTAACTGACAAACTCAAACCACTAGTATTCAACCATTTAGTTAGTATGATTAGAGAGACCTGTGCATTATTGATTATGCATCCTCAATTAAGAATGCAAATTTGGGAGCTATAGCTGCTTTCTACGTGATCGCTCCATGATAAACAGCAGCCCCTCAAGTTGGACAAGCCATCGAGTAATGCAATCTCTCAGTATCCTCTTCTATAACCTGGAAATACGATTACTCCCTAATAAATCAATCCCCAAAGCTGAAGCACAAAACTCTACAATAAGAAAAAACAGGAGAAAAAGAAAATGAGTGTTTAGGATTTGCAGCCAGGACCAGATAGCCTTAATAGGAGAATTTATCAACACCAACCTATAAAAGAGGTTTATGAAGCCTTACAGAGTGAAAAGTAAGAAAACAATGAGACAGCTCAACTGAGACATGGGTCTAGGGGTCACTAGCTTCCCCTTCCATCCTTCTGTGAAGGTCATTCCTAGCACCAGAAGCAAGCCAAGCCTAGTGGTTAGGGCAGTAGAGTGGTAGAGTGACTCACCAAGGTCCAACAGAAGAGCAAAGGATGCATTGCTCAAAACTCGCCCTGGGGCAAGTTCTCCACCAAGGTCAGGGTATGAAGCCAAACAGGGCAACCGTCAGTAAATTCTAGAATAGGCAGTTATGCCAGAGTTCCAGGCAGAAGGATGCTGAGAGGGCCTAGGCCTTTGGAGGGAATAAAGATGACAGGCCTTGCACGTGCATTTGGTGGGTACAGTCAAATGAGGACCTGCCCTACCGTCTGGGGCAAAAGTCCTGCACGGGTGTGTGCTGCTTTGCTCCGTTCCTGTGTTCTGTTTTGGCAAGCTCCATTTTGCCACAATTCCTTCCTTCCCTCTTTGCATCCCTGATACCTTGTATGTATGTCTCCCTGGGTTTATACTCCAGGCCTAAGTAATACTTCACATGAAAGCAGATTAATCAACGGCACATACAGTATGTTTATTATTCATTTTTAGGACTGGGTTAATAATTCAGCAATTGTAGCTAATGGCTATAAAAAGAGAGATAAAGGAACAATGGGCCCCTTGTACCGGGGCAGCCAGGCTTCCTCCCTGGAGCCGTGCCACTGGCGGGTGGGCTCTGAAACAGGCCTGAACTCTGCTCTGGGGCCACCTTCAGTCGAGGCCTTCAGTAGAGCCTGGAGGCGTGTTCCTGGACTTGAATCTCGCAGACTATGTGTATTCGTTTGTTCAGCTTCGATCCCGTGACAAAAATAAATAAATAAATAAAAGAAGAAGACTGTGTGTGATTTCATGAGAAGGACTGGCCTGGCTGACGTAATCCGAAACAAAGGGAACTAACTACACAGAAGCAAAACAAATACATACACGGTGGCTCTCCTCGTTTAAAAATGACATGACAATGAAACCCTAAGAGTGAGTTATGCACTGAGGCAAAGGTGGCATCTCATTTTCTGTGTCCCAGCACTGGAGGGCATACGGCACATGGCAAACATTCTATTAACACTCTGTGAACCTAAGTGAACCGTGTTGCTTCCTATCCCCACCGCCGGTCTCCTTTCATCCATTCAGTTAACCAGCTGCACTCGTCCTCAGCTTAGCCATCACTTCCTCAAAAAAGACCTGCCCAGACCTCTCCAGCGTGATCAACCCCCCCAAGAACACTATTATGCACACTCCTTCAAAGCACCTATCAGCCGTAATTGTACATTTACTCGCAAAGCTCTTTGATACAAACAATACAAACCATAAACAATAAATTCCAAAGAGGCAAGAACTGTGCCTTTTTGTTTTTCGCTCATGCAGTAAATGTTGTTTCTGTTGGCACTCAGTAAATATTTGTTAAAGTAGTGGACCAAGAACCCATAATTTTCATGGTTTCCTCTCATTCTAATAATACTCACAAGACCTCAAATAATATGAAATAAATTATCCAACACACACTCACATAACAGTCAGAGCTGGGAAAGCAAGTGTGCAATGCAGAGCCAGCCAGTGAGGAAGAATTTTAATAAGGCAAAGGAAAAATGCAAATATCTTTCATTATAGCTAGAAGTTAAGTCTCCATTCTGGAACATACCATTAAATTGCTTATGGGGAAATGTTTACTCTTTTACAGGCATCTCAGTTGTCTCATTTTTTAAAGCATAATCCACTAAATTGAACCACTTGAAGGTCAAAAACCCTCAAATATTGTCTATTTCATATGGCCTAATCTAGCAGACAATGTATGTTTGCTTACATAGTTTAGTTTAGACATATGTAAGCAGTTCTTCTGTGAAATTGTTCTCTGTACGTTGGAAATTAAAAAAAGGAGGGGGAATGCTCTGCTGTTTCAAAGTATAATACTGAAGAACACGAGCTATGGCAAATGACAATGCTATTTTCTATTTGAAGACAAAAAAGGAGCAGAAACTGAAACTTAGCCATATTTAATCTAATATCTGAACATTTACAATAAACCAATATATCCAATTATTCTAGTCCACAACTTATAAGTAACATTCCAGGAGAATAATTAAGAGGCAAAAAAAGAACATCAAACAGGGCTATTGCTCCAACTGGACCATATTTATGTGGCATCCCTCGGGTGTCAGCGTACTCAGAACAAAAGATTCAGCAGTGAAAGACACAGATACAGACCCTGCCCTCAGGAACTTACAATCAATGCAAGAGGTCCCAACAGACATGTGCCAACATGCTCAACATCTCTCAGCATCAGGAAAATGCAAATGAAAACCATAATGAGTTAGCACCTTACTCCTGTCAGAATAGCTAAAATCAAAGAATTAAGGAATAACCCATGTTGGTGAGGATGTGGAGAAAAGACATCTCTCATGCACTGCTGGTTAGAAGGTAAACTAGTGCAGTCCCTGGGGAAACCAGTATGGAGGTTCCTCAAAAGAAAAGAAAAGAAAGAAAGAAAGAAATACCATACAATCGAATAATTCTACTACTGGGTATTTACCCAAAGAAAAGGAAAACATTAATTCAAAAAGATATATGCTCTCCTATGGTTATTGAGCATTATATTCACAATAGTCAAAAATTATGGAAGCAACCCAGGTGTCCATCAACAGGTGAATGGATAAGGAAGATATGGTAGATATATACCGAGGAATACTATGCAGTCATTAAAAAGGATGAGATTGTGCCATTTGTGACCACATGGATGGACCTAGAAGGCATGACACTAAATGAAACAAGTCAAGATGGAGAAAGATGAATACCATATGATTTCATTCAAATGTGGTATCTGAAAACATCAAATGAATAAATGAACAAAAAGTAGAATCAGATCTATAAATACAGAGAACAAACTGAGAGGATGTCAGAGGGGAGGGTGGTGAAGTGTTGGGCAAAATGGGCGAAGGCAAGTGGAAGATACAGGATTCCAATTGTAGATGGAATAAGTCACGAGAGTAAAGGGCACAGCCCAAGGAATACAATCCATGGTATTGTAATAGTATCCTATGGTGACAGCAGCCACACTTGTGGTGAACACAGCATGATGCATAGACTTATCAAATATGCATTGTGCATTGTGAAACTAATGTAACACTGTGTGTCAACTATACTCAAATTTTTAAAATCATTTGAAAAACCCTGAAAGAGGCCTCAGGGTGTGTCTCACACACTTCACAGCTCCTCAAGCTTCATTTTGTTCCCTGAGCTAAATGCCTGGCCTCCAGCAGGTCCATAAGGATGGTCTCCTTCCTCCATAAGGAATCATTCTCTTCAGGAAGCCACAATTTTTGGGGGGTGGGCAGGATTATTGCACCAAGTTAGGGTTCAATAAATATTTTTAGGATAAGTTAGAGGATAAATTAATTAATACCAAGAAATATAAGAGGGAGATCTGTACAGTGGAAGCTGGGTGAGAGCATTTATGGTTTGCCTTCAACAGAGGTCAGGTCTTTCTGGCTTGGCTCTGATCTCCTAAGCTTTTGAGTATATTTCTTGATGGCTCTTCTACCACCTGGGATAAAGAAATAATTTTTATGGCTGACTTAAAGTCAGCCTTACCCAAAAGTAAAAGTTTGACTTTTCTTCTTTGACTATGTAATACGTGCAGGAGATAGCCCCAGCTCTTTGAAGGTAGAAGAATCTCAGTTCTGTTGCTGTGTAACCGTGGGAAAATTATAAAACTTCTCTGTGCTCAATTTTTTTTAATCTGTAAAATATGGATAATTATATGGAAATTTTCTGAGAATTAAATGAGACAATACATGTAAAGTACCTGGCACAGTATCTGGCTTAGAGTAAGCATTCAACCAATGTTGGCATTATGATCAATACTATCATGTTTACTGTAGTATTATTATTCCACTACTGATCTATGTTTTATTGGGGAAATCAAAGTCCTGATTAGACTGAAGAGCTTTGGTAAGAAATTCAAAAAAAGACCCAGTAATTTTTTTTTCAGTCATTCCACAAATATTTATTCGGTTTCTGCAAGTATCTAGGTTGACCAGCTCCTGAGAGTCAAATGGGCAACTTACTAAGGGCTTAAAAGGGAGAGGGTAGAACTGAGAAAGAATAAGTGAAGCGTAAGTTAATGGGACCAAACTAAAGTCCAAACCTGTATGAATTAGGATACATAAAAGGGATCAGGTGCAGAAGTGAGTGTTATATTAACCTTTAACAAAAGGAGAGCCTAAATTTGGAGAAACTTCTTACCCATGACTAGACCCTGCTTAACTTAAAATGTTAAAAAAAAATTCCCCATCTTAAATGAGCATAAATCTCATCAGAGATGGTTTGTTGAGTTACTGGTCATAATAAAAACCAATTAGAATATGGTCACCTTAGCAAGAATCATCATTCAAAAATGAACTGGAAGTCTATTCAGAAATGGAAGTCTACACTGAGCTAAGAATGAAAATCCAGCCTAGTAAACAACAGGAAGGATAATTTCTGAATGTGTTGAGCAATAAGTGGGAAAGTAAAAGCAGCTCCTCGGACTCAAGACTTAAATCCCAGGTCGCTCCGAGCTGGTCTTACAGAGACTGAAGTGAGCAGTGCGGAAGTAGCAACGACTTATCTGAAAGTCCCCAAAGGCTTTACAGGGTCATTATTTGCTTTCCACCAACTACATATCTGGTTCCCTCAGAAAGGCTAGAGTATCCTGCTAGAAATACACAAGACTCAGGAAACTGGGTGCACATAGTCTCTAAAGGTCTTGTGAGTTTTTCTGATGTTTTGTTTTGTTTTGTTTTGTTTAATCAGGCCAGAGATGAGGTGGAGCAGCAGGAAGATGCCTCGTGACCCGCTGGAACTGTGAAGACTATTTGCAAGCTAACACTTAGCACAGATGCTGGAAGAAGACAGGACATACCTGGGTCAGAGAAAATGGACTTTGCTACTCACAGCCACAGTGCTAACAGGGTATTAGCCTCTTCCGGCCCTGGGTCCCAGAATGCCAAATAACACAGCAACACAAAAAGGGTCAGGTGGCACCTGTACACTGAGTGAACATTATAGGAGAAGCAACCTGCATTTAGGGAACCTGAATCTTTTACGCTTGTCAAGTAAGCATGCCTCCCTTTTGCCCTGGACGGAGCCATTATCTCCATTTTCCAAGGCTGTTCACTTGTATAAACATTCCCAAAATGATAGAATGGAATAAAGTGAATTAGTTTCTCTGCTCACCAAACATGTGGAAATGAGACACCTATTCCGAGAATTGTCTCCCAGCATGACCTTGACACTAAGTGTGCACATGAAAAACATGCTTAAGTGCTTGACATCTTGCTGGTTGAACAGCTTAAATGACAGTGAATATGCAAGGCCCTTTCTGGCTCAGAATGTCACCTAATCTGGACAAGCCATTATTGCAAATTTCCAAAAACATGTTCCTGAGCTTCTCAAACCACCTGCAGGTAGCTATTTCCTTCTTTTTAAGGTCAGCACACATTTCTAATACTCATCTTTTACCATTTTCCAGAAGGACTTGGGGATTCACATCGTAAGAGGTCTTTGTAATATAGAATAACTCTCTTCTACTAGTTCCAGAACGGTATTCAAAAATATAGTCCGGAGTGCCTGGGTGGCTCAGGCATTTAAGCATCTGCCTTCAGCACAGGTCATGAGCCAGGGATCCTGGGATCGGGTCCAGCAATGGGCTCTCTGCTCATCAGGGAGCCTGCTTCCCCCCTCCCCTCTCTGCCTGCCTCTCTGCCTACTTGTGCTCTCTCTCTCTGTCAAATAAATAAATAAAATTTGGGAGGGGGGAGTTTAGTCTATACCTATCATGGGTTTAAGGTAGGCACATGCCTCTGCCAACCAGTCCACCAAGCCTCCTAAGTAAGGTCGTCAACGCTGCATGATGATAAAGGCCTATGTTTGATGCTTATTACCTGTTGCCTTGGATCAATCACTTCTTCCTCCACCTTAATCTCTTCATTGCGAAATGGGGATAATAACACTCACTCTTCCTACTACACACCATTTGAGAAAATCAAATGGCGTAACATCTGGGAAAGCATTTCATAACCAAGAAAAAAAAGCTTTAAAGTGATTTAACATTAAAATTAGTATTTCCTCCAGCTTGCTGTGTCTCCAGGGATGCCTTCGGTGCAGACATGTGTAAACCAAGTCTGGTCATTTTTCTATGCTCAGGACCTGAGTCACTATCGTGCATCAAGCAGAGTTGTGGGGCAATAAGTTATCTGCAGTTAGATTCATGCGTTATTGAATGCCAAGGAGATACCTCTTTACCATCAAGGACTTGGGGAGATGCTGTGGGGTCAAATAGGGAGCAGGAAGGAGGGAACACACTGTTATTTCTAGGTCAGAAGCCTTTTCCAGATATATAAAATAGCCAAAACTGTATAATACCAAACAATGGGTTTGCAAATCAGTGAATAGCATAGAGATAAAATATATTATCACTTTTGCTTAAAATCTTCATAAATATGTCTTCGTATTGTTACCTTTTCCCAAGGCACCAATAAGACTCCTATAAGAGTATATTATTTCCGCCCCCCAACAGTGTCAGGGTGGATCTACAGGCAATTCACGAAAAGTCTCAAGAAAAATAGTTTCAAAACCCAGAAAAGATGCCTTGCAGCTGGTGAAGCAGTTTTCATGGTGCAAATTATGAAGGCTTGGGTCCAAAATTCTGCTCTCTGCCTAACTGTACAGAAATGGAAAACCATACAGTCTTTTAATACAGAAAAAGAAAAAAAAACAGCAAAAAGGAACACAGCACTGTCAAATAAAAAGTGGGAAGCAAGAACAGGAGGACAGAAGCTGGTAGGGATCTGTTACTGATGCAAACAGTTTTGAAATGAAAACCAGAATAAGAATAAAAAAGAGCTAAAACATGAAAGTATGAATACATTCTTATGACACTCTATAATTTCCTTAAGGAAAAGAGCTTGACCTGGATCAGTCCTACCCTCCAGAACCTTGTACTCTATTCTCTTTCTACAAGTTGTCAAACATTGGCAAAGATAACCACTTAAAGGAGACAGGTTTTCCATTAAAATTAAAGCCAGCAAAATTATGTCTTCCCTGAATTGCCTTGAGTTTCAGAAGCTTTGGGTCAGCAACAAAATTTGACATATTGGAGTATGTTTCCAATTGCATCCAATTGTCTAGAAGGAAGTGATGTGTAGAGCTCCACAGCATGAACTCTCTTTTTGGATGACAGAGAGTTCAGAAGTCCACTTTGGGTATCACATGTTTTCTATGCACTAGTCTGTTTCTTCCATTCTTTTTTCTCTCTTAGCTTATTCAACCTGGTCTTCCAGTTTATTAATCCTATGTTCTGATGTGTTCACTCATTTGTTCAAAATATCTAGAGTTCTTAGTGTTATATTTTTCATTTAGAGAAGGTCAACTTGATGAATTTCTATAGATTCCAGTTCTCTCCTAAAATTATTCATCTCTTCAACTACCTTGGTACCTCCAGTGTCTTGGTCATATTACCCATAGCTACTTTAAAGTCCCTATCTGATAAGTGTAATCTCTCAATCCTTTATGGGTTTATTGTGGGTTTTTTTTTTCCCCCTCTTAGGTTTTGGTTATTTGGTCCTGTGTTATGGCATGCCTTGTAATTTTTTTATTGAATATTATGGAAACTCTGAATAATATCTTTCTTCAAGGAGAGTTAAATTTTTTCCTGGAATTTAGGGAAAAAAAAATTCTTGTACATCCCCTTAATAGGAAGCTCCGCTAGCTGTTGTCTATTTCAGTTTTCCCAGAGTAAAATCCCTAGTCTTGGGACTTGATAGGCAGGCCACCAAAAGCCCGAGTTTGTTTACCAACACCCCTCTACATTGGCAGCACTTAAAGTCAAATCTCTCCCTGAGCATCATGTGGCCACAAATATCCCTGGTCAGATACTTGGCCATCAGATGTACCTTTGTACTCAGTCTTTTGAGGTCTCTAGCCTGTTTATGTGCAGGTTAATAGTTAGCAAATAAGCAGAATTTATGTGTATATATTTGGGCTACTTTTCCATGGTGTCCTCCTCTCCATAAATGCACCCCTCTATACCTAGCCACTTTGGCTGCCCCAAATTCTGACTTCTTTCTACCTAGTAGAGGACATAGTCACTTTCTTCTTATACTTTGTTCATGATATGGATATCAAAAGAGAAGTCCAATCCCCTCCTTAAGGTTGGTAGATCAGTAAAGATAGTCTGACATAGGAAAATGAGGCTAGCCAGGATTCATGGTATGGAGGTGGACAGCCTACTTAAAATACCATGCAATAGAAACAGCCTGATTTACTGTAGCAGACAAGGACAGGCACAGTCCAATGTGAAAGTGGCAGAAAATCAGGTGAGCACTCACTCCGGGCAGACTAGGCAATCCTCAAAGTCCTGAACTTCCACTACGAGCAAGGCATTGAGAAGGCCAAGAATCCTGACGTGAAGCCTGGCATAGCTACATGGCCCTCTGGGGTTCCACTTAATTCTCCCTGCCGAAGGAAGTCTTATTTTGTCTAGATCATGGCTAATCAATCAGACTAGATCACTGAGAGGCGTAAATCAACTCTGACTAGTTCCAAGGTGACCGTGGCCATTGGTAATTATATAAGGAGATAGATTTCTATCAGGAAATCTACAATTGACCATGATCTCCTGAGGTTCTACAAGAGAGACCCCCACACCCTCATCAGTCACCCAGCCATCCAAGACCACGGGACACCAGCTCCCAGCCCATGGGAGTCGTGACTCACAGCAATAACTAAATAACTAATTTAAGAGAAAATCATTCTTTTAAATAAAAATATAAAATGAATCAATTACCATGCGTTTCTGGTATACATATTATATTTTACCACGAGCAATGTGATATTTGATGACTACTATTTAAGACTGAAAGAATCAATGTTGTTAACACAATTTTTATTTTCTAGTTAAGCAGCTGTAAGAGATATGGCATTTTTTTATGTGTTTATCTATATTCCTCTCATACTTACTCAGGAAAAGACAACATGTTTATTATCTTGACATTTCCAGAGCATAGTGCCAACACGCAGTAGGTGAGCGATAGGTGAGTAATGATTTAGTCAATTAAACATTGAGATGGGTTTGTACTAATCCAAGGAAATGCCCTTCGTGCTGATATCAAGTTAAATGGACTTTCTGGTCAGGTATAGCTCTGGAATAAAAGCAGAAAAGAGAAAAGAATCGGGGTTTGTCAGGGTTCTAAGTTACAGATTCGTCGCTAGGAAGGATATAGTGTACAACCAAAAGAACAGAAGAGGAGAGGGTTTGTTCACTCCCTGGATCTGCCACTGTCTCTCTGACAGTGTGTCTTTGAGTATGGCACACAATGCCTCAGGATTCTATTCCCTCGCCTGTAAAAGGAGAGGTCTGTCCTCACTCTGCAGAGGCTGAGCTCTGCCAGGGTGCTAAGCCAAACTCTACCCCTCTCTCTTGCAAGAAACAAGTTAACTTCTTTTAGTTTCTATAGATTATATTTGTGCCATAGGTACCATGAAAAGTGGAAGACTACACGATCCCAGAAATTTTTCCAACCCTGCAAGTTTTTAATTCATGTTTAACTAGATGAGGAGAAAAGAAAAAGAAAAAGAAAAAAGAAGAACCTGTCAACTTTAGGGGCACCTGGGTGGCTCAGGTGCCCCAAAAGCCTCTGCTTTTGGCTCAGGTGATGATCCCAGGGTCCTGGGATTAAGTCCCACATGGGGCTCTCTGTTCAGCAGGGAGCCTGCTTCCCCCCTCCTACCCCTGCTCCTCCGCCTGCCTCTCTGCCTACCTGTGATCTCTCTCTGTCAAATAAATAAAATTAAAAAAAAAAAGCTGTCAACTTTTATAATCAGAACCAAAAATAAAACTACTTTCATGGTGCCCCAACTAAGCACTTCTAAGATAAATTCCCAAGATTTCCATAATTTTTAAACTTGCATATTTAATAAATATTTAATTCATGTCTTAAACTCATTTTCTCAGAATTCATCACATCATCTGAGAACAAATGCCACATCTAGAAGGACTTTCTTTTCAGCATAAACCTGAAGGTTCAAAGCAAAATAATTTAATTTGGTAACTAAGCTGTTAATTGCTCTGGTTTATATAGTTTTTAATAATTGAAAACATTATTCTTCAGTTTCTCATTTATTAGGCTTTACCATGTGCTAACAATGCTTAGAAGAGAAATCACTGGAACACTAAGATACCCTTCTCCAGGAAGTGAATTTCTACTTGAGCTACCGTTTAGTTAGTATTTTAATTTGAGAGAATATATCTTTCCTGTTTCTTGATAATATTAATTATTAAAGTAAATATAATAGTATCTAACAGTTGGGGGGGCAATTTCATAAATATCAATGCTATAATAAACACTTTAAATAAACTACATTTTGCTGAATTCTCCCCAGTGCAAAAAGTAGGTTCTACTCCATTCCCCATTTTCTAGAAAGGAAGCTGAGACACAAGCTGTCAAGTGAATGGGAGTCTCACCCAAGTGATCTGATTCCTCAGCGCATTTTTTGGAGACACTGTGATGCATTGCTATGCAACAATGTCTACTACAGGGCATCAGTACCCTGGGAATGAAAAAAACCAGGATGTTGAAAATTGCTAAAAAACAACAGCAGTAAGATAAAATTCATTTTATGCTTTTCTGTTTATTTTTATTTTCCTCAGGATATATTATCCTACCATAAATTAAATAAGACAGGATGAGGTAATGAGAAAAAAGAAAAAGCAATAGAGACAGAGCTCAAGTCAGGAAATGCACACTTGACATCAGATCTGCCACTGGCTATGTGGCTTTGGACCAGTCTCTAAGGATATATTCCAAGCCTGGGCACAGGGTGGGGGAGACTTTCATTTTAACTACATAAAAATTCATAAAGGCTTTAGGGAGTTACGTCAGTAGTATTATTAATCACCAAAACTGATGTGATCATTCTTATTACTAAAGGAATAACTGCCAATAAGAGTCCTGTGTTAATTTCCAGTATATTATCATAAACTGAGCTTAAAAAAACTATTCTAAGATGGTTTAAAAATGGTTTCCTTTGTTTCGTGGAATGTTCCCTATAAATAGGAGTAAAACTGTCAGTATTTCCTGTGTGACTCTTCTTCGTTACTCTGCAACATTCTAAAGACAAACAGAATTAAATACACTCTAGAGAGGCCGTATTTAGAGGATAGGGCAATTAGCAAACACTTCTTAAAGTTCATTTATCTTATAGGAGAGATGCCTTGCCTTTTGTTTTTAAGAAAAAATAAATTAAAGCACATATTTTTGCTATATTTAAGTCAAATAAAAATCTAGTCTACAAACGGATATACTAAATGGTAAGATTTGGTCAGTATGTAATCATAGGTTTGAATTTCCACAGGTACAGTTCTTTTCTTGTACTTTACCTTTTTCATAGCAGGGAGTCAGGCTCTGTCTGTCCCTTCATCCTGTGACCTGAAACCAAGAGACACGGTATTAATCTTCATGACAAGCTAAAAAGAAAATCCTATTCCTAAATGTGCTATTTGTATATAAAGTAGAAATTACATTTCCCTCCTATTCCGAATTTGCCCATGTAACAATACCTGCGAACTTCTATGTATTTAGAACTTTTATAACTGTTCAGATCAAGTCAGCTTTAATAATCAACCCCATACAATGTGTGGGTTAAATAATTCTAACATCCTTCTTAAAGGAGGGTGAGGAGGGAAGGTAGAAATTTAACCTCACTTCACATTTGTTTTTTAATTTTTGGTGAAATATATGCAGCAAGAATTAGTCCACAAAAATCAAATGAGTATAAGATCGTTATTTTTTTTTTTAAAGAGCCATCAATTTTAATGAATTTTCATTTTGGTTTACTTTCAATTAAATGTTTTAGGTTGGTTGGTTGGTTTTTAAAGACATTCATTCACCAAATAGTGACTCTTAGATTGTTTTACGCATTCATCTTCTAATTCAACTGTTGGTTCTCTTGACTGATAACAAGCGCCCACCTGCGTAACATCCAGACAGTTATAGAATTCTCTGGGTAGTGTTCTCAATGATAATGAGTCCACTACTTTCATCCATATATAAATAGACCACATAAAGACAAGCTATTAACATAATTTTTTGATTTATATATCAATTATATATTTATATATTTTGACATATCAAAATTTATTTTGATTATAATTGATATATATTGATACAGTCTTATATATATCAAATATATATAGATACAGATATATGTATAGATCTATATGTAGATCTATCTATATATATCTATATATATATTTGAGAGAAGCATAGCTCAGAGTTTACATTTCTACAAAACTCCAGATACTCTAATCTAGAGTGAAGGGAAGAGAAATCTAACAGGGCTGACTTATTGAGTCTGGAATGTCCTATGTTACTATCCATCCATTTTCCCCTCTTTGTGACCATCTGAGAGAATTTCCAGGCATTAGATAGAGTAGAAACTAGTTGCACACATTAGTTAGTGAAAGAATACTCCATCCCTATGCCTTTAGGATACCAGCTGACTCAAGAGTAGCTTGATCCAATCAAGCTAAATTCACACTCATTAATATGCAAAAGCACTCTGCTAGGGATGTGGAGACATTTAAGACAAGCATAAGACGGGCCTAAGTAATTTCTAGGAAAAATAATACAAATCCGGAGAAACAAAAATCTACTTGTGCTAAAAGTAATTAGCCTTCCATCTAGTTTTAAATTTTTTTAGGGGTACCTGGGTGGTTCAGTGGATTAAACGTCTGCTTTCCACTCAGGTCATGATCTCAGGGTCGTAAGATCCAGTCCCCACACTGGGCTCAAGGGAGGCTTCTCCTTCTCCCTCTGTCCTTCCCTCACCCCAACTCATGCTCACTCTCTCTCTCATTTATTTGAGAGAGAGAGAGAGAGCACGAGCAAGAAGGGGAGAGGGAGAGCGAATCTGAAGCAGACTCCATGCTGAGCATGGAGCCCAACAGGGGGCTTGACCTCACCACCGTGAGATCATCACCCTGAGATCACTACCTTGAGATCAGATCCTAAGCAGAAACCAAAAGTGGACACTTAATTGACTGCTCCACCCAGGTGCCCCAAGTTTGAATTTGTTTTAACTTCTCTTCCAAATAGGTTCTGAAAACAGAATGACATCACTGCTATCAACTGATCCAAGACATGTGAGATGCCTGTATCTTCCAAATGTATAATGGCCTATGTGTTCATATAAAGTAAATAAGCATATTGACCTTATATATAAATTCTGTTTATTCTCAAAAAGTTCTGGTGGGAACTGAAAACCCCCAATCAAATAAATAAAGATATGATAGTAGATTTCACTGTGTTTGTTAACAAACAACATTGCCAAGTTTTTGAAAAATATTTTAAAACTATTCAGTCCATATTTCTAACCTAATGATAAAATTATCATTTGATAGACTGAAAGGGTCACCAGTAGGGTTTCAACAAGACACTAGAGGCATAATAGAAGTCCAACACCAACAAAACACGTGTATGTCCCCTCCATATGAATAGTAACATATTAATGGTACCATATTAATGGTAAGAGGAATTTCATTTTACATTTGGCAATTGCATTTTTGCTACTTTTCCATTTTTCTTTCTTGTTGGCTCATCTCCATTCTCCAAAGTGTTGTAATCCTGGTATTCTTTGGTTTGGTTAGGTCTCTGAATACAGTATTAAAGCTGAGTGCCCAGTTCCACGCCAGAAGTCTGACAACACCATCATTAAAGATTATATTTGTTCTACAAACACTCAACAAACTCCCGTCAAGAAACATTTATAAACAAAGGTGCTGGACTTGGTACATCAGGGAAGGAGGGAAAAGATTCAATTCTGCTCTTGTGGAACTCTGTCTGGTAAGGGATACAGGCAATCCACTGCACAGTTACAGCGAAGCTATGAAAGGGTAAGCCCTAAGCCAGTCTGGAACACCGAAAGGGAAAGTGGCCGGTGAACTGAGAGTTGAAGAAAGAGTAAGAGTTGGCCAGCCTTTCACAAAGGCATGAAAGCATGAAGCTCTTGCTAAAGTCATCATTAGACTACTAGACCTCATGTTAGCACAGTGTCCAGTGAGAACACCCATTCCTGAGTGAATGGATGAATGAAAGAATTGGTGAGACACCTTGGCCAACTAATATTCACTCTAGCCATGTTTGTTCCTCATTAATATAAACATTTTCAATACTTTAGAGTTATTGGATGTCTACTGTGTATAAAACATCTTACCAGAAATCATGGAGAATCATAAAAAGAAGAAAAAAGATAATCTCTGCTCTCAAGAAAGATGCATTAGTTCAACAAATATTTATTGTGCTTTAAGTTTTCTCTATATGCTTGGTATTCTGCAGGTTGTGGGGAGAAAAAGTAATATATACTATTTATTGAAGCAAGAAGAGAAACAGACGCATAACAATTTTAGCATTACGAATTCTTAGTTTTTGAGAGCCTCTTAGTTTTACTTTATAAATCTGTAAATGTCATCTTAAAACTCTCTGATGAACTGATGAACTACTACACAGTGAAGTAACGTATGTACATTCCAAAAATTAGAGGGCTCAAAATAAAACTGGTGCATTCAACGTGAGAGTAAAAGAAAGAAATTAGGATTCTGGTTTTTGCACTGCACTCCTTTCCTTACTCCTTCCAGCTCATCCCCATGTTAGCTCAGATCAAAACAACCCTTCTATTCTCTTCCATATATGCCACAGCATTTAGAAAGCCAAGACTGTTCACACAATTCTGAAGGTCTAGAATGTCCTTGCTGCTCCTCTTTTCCTTATCCTTTAACCCAGTTTATGTCCCTGAAAAGTCACGCCAGGTTTCTCCATGTTGGTTACACTTCCCTCTTCACTCACAGGGCACTGAGAGCTCTATCCCCTCCGCGTCCACTTAGTGCCTTACCACCAACCCACTGACACTCGAGCAAGAGCTCTTACACCTGATAGCATGTGATCCTATCAGAATCTATGCTTCAAAGTTCCTCAAAAGTTTTAATTTCAGAGTCATGGAATATTATACCATATTACTCCTTCAGAGTGCCCAGTGTCCTGTGGGTCCTATGTCATACAAATGTGAGATCACTTGGTTTAACTCTTGGCCTGTGTCTGATCTGCTTCTGTAAATAGATTGTGTGTGTAACCTCCTTGTAAGCAAGAACTAGGTATAAAACAATGTTAGAAATGTAGCAAATACTAAAATATATATATATATATATATATATATATATATATATATAAATTATTTATTTAGCAGGAAAACAACAAAATACTGATTGACTTTAATTTGGGTTATAGGAATAGATTTATCAGTCTGGAATAGTTTCCCACCAAGATCTTCTTAGACCTTAGGTTTGGCAACTTTAACAATTGTATTAACTTTTTAAATTACATGAAGCAGCCAGTCAGTCAGCAACTTTTCCTAAACATTTACTAGTGTTACTACTCAATTTCATAGAGAATTATTTACCTTAATAAATTATGGCTTGAATAAAATAAACGCTGTAGTCCCTAGTATTCTAAAAAACATAAACTTGGGGTGCCTGGGTGGCTCAGTGGATTAAGCCGCTGCCTTCGGCTCAGGTCATGATCTCAGGGTCCTGGGATCGAGTCCCGCATCGGGCTCTCTGCTCAGCAGGGAGCCTGCTTCCCTCTCTCTCTCTCTCTGGCTGCCTCTCTGTCTACTTGTGATTTCTCTCTGTCAAATAAATAAATTAAAAAAAAAAAAACATAAACTTACCAGATATGAATACATGAGCCTCAGAAATTTTATTTATATAATCAATAAATACAAAATACCCATGAATTGATATAAATATGCTATAATATAAATCACCATGTTCCAAAAACTTCAGTAATTATGTAATTTTAGCTAAATGTGGAATATTTGTAGAGTATTTTAAAGTTCAACTTAGTTCCCAAATTTTACATAGGAAATTTATTCAACAGTGGATTTGTTTGCAGTTGATACTATGTGAGAAGTTATTCACAAATACTCAGAAGTCAACTTCCATGAAAAACCTTAAAATACCTAGAAACTAAAAAAAAAAAAAAAAAAAGGTAGCAATTTGCCAGTAAGTTCTGCTATGATCTTTGCTATCTTTAAGCAAACAATTTCTTTACCTTTATCATTCCAAAATTTTAGAAATTTTAGAAAGTCTTTGCTCTAAAATTCATTAAAATGTTATCATTTTCTATGTGTTCCATTATGTTGAAGAAAAAAACAAAAAGGCTGAAGAGCAAGCTCTAACCCAATACCATGACAGAATTAGAAAATGTTGTTATTACATAAGAAAATACAAATGTAAAAGTACAAATGTATCCCTTTCACACTGAGGAAGTCTGTATTTACTAGAACATTTTGTAAGTGTAATATCCAGAAACAGTATCTATTTATCTATCTGTCTATATATAGTGACTGATAAATAAATAAATGTGTGTGTGTGTGTGTGTGTGTGTCTGTGTATGTGTGCGTAATATCCAGAAACACACACACACATATATATGTGTGGATTCAATGTTTGGGTTCAATAAGACAGTAAAATAAACTTAGAGATCAAGACCAGCATTTTTTTTAATAGAAAGAAATCAGTTTTAACATATCAAAGGTATCACCTCTAGTAACAATAAATATTGTCTCTCTAAAATTTGTTTCACTATGTATGTGTGAGTGTAACTGTCCTGAACCAAATCTGAAATGAGCTCTTACTACAGTCAAAAGTTGATCTGATGTAAACCCACCTTATAGCTCCTCCACAGGTTGGTCGAGCAAGAGGAGCAGAGTTGTAAAGGCGTGAAATACATGAGAAAAGTGTAAGTCACTGAAACTAACTGGAGCAAAATAGGAAATGAAACACAGGGAAGAGGGCAGGAGTGGTAAGTAGTGAGACATGAAAGTGGACAAGATAGGAACCAGACATGGGACCCTCTCGTAGGGGCAATGGAAGCTGTGAGGATTTTAAGCAGGTTGAGTAAGCACTTGGCATTGATAGATTCTTCAAGAAGCAGCAAAGGGAATAAACTGAAGAAGGCAGAAGAACAGTTAACAGAAAGACAAATGCGGTGATTCAGACGAAAGTTGCTGATGGCGAAATATATTGGGAAGATAAAATGAGAAGGTGGAGTCCACAGAGCTTTGTGACTGATTAAATATAGGAGGGGAAAGAGGGGGAAAAAAGAACATCCAACTACGTACAGGCTAATATGGAGTGGTATACTGTTCCTAATCACTAAGTCTGGCAACAAATTAAAGGGAACAGATTTGGGGGTAGGGGGCATAAGTTTGCTTTTGAATATGCTTACTTTAAGATCCATGTAGGCCATTCAGATTAATGTCCTGTACACGGAACAGATGAACCCAGAAAAATGTTTCTGGTTGAGATCCAGAGAGCAGAGAACCATCAGCAATGTGGTAGTTACATAATAACACTAAGTAAGAAAAGGACCAGCGACAAAAGACGATGGGGCATCCACATCAAAGGGAAAGGCAGGGGTAAATAAGACTTCAAAGGAGATCAAAGGAAATGGTCAAAGAGAAGGAGAGAGAATGCGACCCTACGCAACACCCACAGAGAGATCAAATTATATAAGAACCGAAAAGAATCCACTGGATTTAGCAACAAAGAGGCTGTTTGGTGCCAATTTACAGCACTAGAGTCAGGAACCTTATTGCAGTAGGTCGAATGGTAACTGGAAGGTAAGTATTTGGCAATAATAAATACAGAGTGTGTGTGTGTGTGAGTGTGAGAGAGAGAGAGAGAGAGAGAGAGAAAGAATGTGTGTTTTAGGAGCTTCAGAGTAAAAAGAAAAAAAGAAGAGCTGTATACGAAGGGATGTGTAGGACAAAGGTTGTTTTGTTTGGGAGCTTTTCTTTTTTACATAAGAGAAATGTACACATCATTACAGGCTAAGAAAAAACTACAAGGAAAAAAAAAAAAAAAGAAATTGAAAGACCAGAGAAAGGGAAAAGAGAGAACATGGTTACAACAGACAGAAGGAAGTGGGACCAACAGAAGTCTGTCTGAATCTTTGCTGACCAATGGAACTTGCCACAACAACATCAAGCATTACCACACCATCTAGTATAGTAGCCACCAGCCCTACATGGCTACTGAACACTTGAGATGCAACCAATACAACTGAGGAACTGAATTTTAAATGTTGGCTAATTTAAATTTAAATTGCTACATGTGACCATTGGCTGTGGAACTAAACAGTGCAGCTCTACGCTAAAGGAACAGATACGAAGCTGAAGACCCATCAGCCCTGGGAAGGGCACCTGAGTTGGTCTCATGTAGGCAGGAGGGCTGGCCTGCTAAGAGGCGGGGGGCAGGGTAGGACCCTTGAGGGAAAAGGTTTGGAAGGAGGATAAAGGAAAAGATAGGAAAGAGCTGACCAGAATGAGGAAAAGCACAATGCAGCAGAACTGAGGGCCCAGCTGCGACTGGCTATAGTTCACAGCAGGCAGTATAGGAACAACTAAGACAGGGGGCTGGCTTGATAAAAGGTTGGGAGGCTGAATGCCAGAGGTGCTAGCAAGAGACTGTTGACATAAAACATGGTGCCATGGACAGGTAAGGAAGCAAAGCCTTGAACTCAGAAGAAAAGGAAGGCAAAGAAGAAGGAGGAGGAGGAGGAAGAAGAGGAAGAGGAAGAACAAGGCGGGGGAGGAGAATGAGGAGGAGAGAAAGGAGGAGGAGGTGGAGGAGAAGGAAGAAAAGAAAAGGAAGTGAGCAAGAGATCAAGGTCTCAATTGGGTCAAACAAGGGTAAATGAGTGAGAGAGAGAGAGAGAGAGAGAAAGCAGGAGAGGATAGATGGTTTAGGACCCAGGGGATGGAGTAGTTCTAGGTAATGTAAGGGCTTGGGGCAAGTCCTGGTTGGCTCAAAAGAAGCAGGCAACAAGAACACAGAAATAAGTTTGGATGGTTGTTCTGATGAGTACTGGAAAAACCCAGGATGGTGGCAGGGGGTAGGGTTCAATGAAAGAACATAAGCCAAGTGCAAAGCCCTCAAGTTAGAAAATCAGTAAACATGCTATATTGACACACATGAAGAAATCCCCTAAGAAGAAGAATTTTTAGGACAGGGTTTCTGTAGAACCCTGCACCAAACTAGAGAAAGAAAGGGAGGTCGAGGGTGGGAAATGTCTCAAATGTGGCTTATCACAAAGTCCTGAAGAAGGAGTTTCTGGGAAAAGCCGAGAGAGAGAATGAGGGCTGACCACAAAAGTTAAAAGCAAAACCAGCCATGACCCCGTCACACACAATGCATTGGGCCTGTGGGTCCCAAATAGACAGCAGCACTTCTGCCCAAGTCAGCATACACAGCCTGCGACCTGCTTAATGCCAAGTCAACACACCTTCACCTCAGACTGACAAGGGCTCACACTGACACACTTCCCCTCAAATTCCAGCCCCTGTGCTCAAGTTCGTGCCCCAAAGCAGGCATAATTATAACAGCAGAACGAAGCACCCCAAACAGTGACCCTAATTTTGTGGTAAAAGCAGTGTGCTAGGCTGAGAACATCTTCAACAAGCACATCAATGAATAATACATGCAGTATGGTTCTGGTTCCTAAAAGAAGCAAACCTGGGAGAAATAAAACAAGAAGAAACCAGAGAGGGAGAAAACCATAAGAGAAACAAACTGAGGGTTGCTGGAGGGGAGGTGGTGGGGGTGATGAGAGAACTGCATGACGGGCATGAAGGAGGGCACGTGATGGAGCGAGCACTGGGTCTTATAGGCAACTGATGAACCACTGACCTCTACCTCTCTGAAATTAATAATACTGTTAATTAATTGAATTTAAATTAAAAAGGAACCCTCCCCTCCTCAAAACAAACAAACAAACAAACAAAACAACCCAGAAGAAGAAGGAAGAGGGCTGACCTCCTAACAAGAAAGGTTCATGCTGGTATCATAAACAACCTGCCCAACCTAGAAGTTTCTCCATTTAGCTTCCCTAGGACTTCGTGGTGCTTCACTTTTCCTCAAAGAGGCAGAGGAAGTAACCGCATTTGGGGCCACTACTATTACAAAATCAGGTCACAATTTTTGCAGCTATTAAGTACATTTGCATTATCAAAAGATATTCATTTTTTACTTGTGCTATTCTGTTTTGGAGTTATCTAGCTATTGAATTTCATGGGTTTAAATGTCCCCATATGTACCGGGGGGGGGGGGTATCAGTGTCATCCACATTGTTAAGCCATGTCACGTTCTTGTATCCAAGTCATTCTCATCCTCATTTTACATCTTAACAGTTACTCTGGTTCTTTCTCTCCTTCTCCCTCTTTCATTTTATGACTTGTCAAAAACTAGAAACTTAAAATTTCTCCTCTCTCCTATAGTGCCAATAATGCCCACATGCACACACGCACACGCTCACACACGCATTCCCCTCTCCATGTCACAGAGAGACATTTTCTAGGCACTGTTTTTACAAGGATCACAAAATTATTAAACCTAATATGGAACAGTGGCCTAATTTATTATTTTATCATAAATATTTCTCTTTTCTCAAGGGTATTAATATCATCTGTTTAGCTGTTTTAGATATGGCCATTCATTCCTAATAATTGGTATCGAATTCCTTAAAACAGTATTATTTGCTTCTTTCAAGAACTTATACTCCCCCCTGTGGCAATTTGATGGAAAAAAGAAAAAAAAAAGAAAGAAGGAAACGGAAAATGGGATACTAAGGACAGAATCACAATTCATAAATCATTCACAAGTGACATAACAATGGTATGTGTCTTGCTAGCAAAAAGCTGTCAACAGAAAGTCACAGCATTCTTTTCATCCTGTGTAATCTGTATAATACATGACCCCAAAACCTACTGGGCTAAGGGCTAATTTTTGCCAAATGCTAAGGCAGAAATTCAGTATCTGAAAATATTTAGATATGAGCTAAAAGGAAAGTTTTATTTTACTTTAGCAAACATTTTTTGAGTGCTTACTCTGTGACAAGCACTGTGCTGGGTACTTTACAAGACTTTTGGTATTTAATCCTTACACATTATCACATCAATCTTATGCGATGGGTATTGCTAGTATCTCCAAGTTGAAAGGAGCCAGCTAAGGCTTAAGTAATATTCCTGATGGGTGTCACACACTTAATAAAAACAGTGAAATAATAAAACAAAGAGGAAGGAAGGAAAAGAGAGAGGCAGGAAGGGAGGGAGGGAAAGAAGGAAGGAAGGTAGGAGAAAGAAGAGTAAAAAGGCAAGGTGGGGCAAAGCAAGGCAAGGCAGAAAGATAGATATAAACAAAGAAAAGACAGAAGGAAAGAAGGAGGGAAGAACTCTCTCCTGAAATAGTCAAAAAGAGATACAAAGTACAGCAAATTCTATATTTAGGCCAATTCTATGCTACTGCTATTAATAAAACATTAGAAATCAAGGTAACAAAAAGTTGGTCTAGCTAAATCCAAAACAGTGGCTAGTTTTATGAAATGCTTTAAACTACAGAATTAACTTAAAGTAATAAAATGTCATTCTAGAATATCAAACTCAAACTGTTGAGAATCTTGTTTAATGAAATATGAATCAAGCTTATTTTGTCAGACTTCATTCTTGAGATCTTGAAAATGTAAACAACTATTATTTTTAAAGATTTCACCTATTTATTTGACAGACAAAGAGATCACAAGTAGGCAGAGAAGCAGACAGAGAGAAAGAGGGAAGCAGGCTCCCTGCTGAGCAGAGAGCCCCATGTGGAGCTCGATCCCAGGACCCTGGGATCATGACCTGAGCTGAAGGCAGAGGCTTTAACCCACTGAGCCACCCAGGCGCCCCACAACTATTTTTTTTAAATGAACTATCATCAATGTCCTTTTTCACCTTTGCTTTTCCAGGCCCAGCCTGATTGAACATTGGGCTGTGTGCTAACACAGTATTTCCCTACCACCACCACTGCCAGGAAAGGTGAGAAGTCCCAAGTGAAGTGACCCTCCGAGTGCTTCTCTAAAAGGAGGTCAGGTGAGACACCGGCCAATGCATTTGGGACACAGGTGCTGCTTTGGGTCACCTGCCCTCACATTAGTCTAACAGTCCAGTTATTGTAGACAAAGCAGGTTCCAGATTGCCCTTCATACTCAACACAAAGTCATTTTATTTTCCCTTCTTAAAAAATTGGATGGGATGCAGGAGAAATATAGGAGTTTGGAGTTCCTGAGCCCTCTTTAGATTTAAACCAGGCATCTGCTGAATGAGGTGAGAACATCAGAGAGGCAGAAGAGGCAACACCACACTGTACAACCCACCTCCCCCCCCAACACACACACACCTTGGCAGCTCCTTCAGAAGCTAGCTGGGGAAAAAATCTGCTCGACTGGTGAGGGAGAGGCCTGCCTGGAAAGTAGTCAAAGCCAACAGGGGATACTGTGGCTGTGGCAGTGCCCAGCCCTACTGCGAAGTAAAATTGGTTCAAAGTCTAGCTGAAGCTGGACCGGAAGTTTGCTTGCTCACCTACAGAGCCGAAAACACCCGAGTGTCGAAAATCAACCATATATGGAAGTGGCAGGGCAAAGCCCATGAGCAAGAAGAATAAACAGAGAATGGTCCGAAATGATGAAAATCACCACAAAAGATTCACTTGGACAAAATCAACTTTCATCATCTCTCTGTGAGAAATAGCTTAGTGGTGCAATATTTCCAGACATTAGCAAGTCTATGGTTATATGAAACTTTTTCCTATAGTTGTTAATTTTCACATACATGCATGGGTCAATAAGAAAAGTCCCTCATCATAAACCTGCCATTCCTGGATAATACTCTTAACCACGGCTCTGGGTAGTTATGACACAGATCTCAGTCCATTCACAACATGAAATTGTCATAATTCAAGTCACATTATTTCACTGTGAAAGGAGAGAAGGGAAAAGTGAACTACAAACTGTATTCAGGCTCAGGAAAGTGCATTTTCACTGAAGAGGAAGTTCACAGAATAAGCGTTATGTTACCAGCATGCCGGACCATGTCTATCAAGGGATACTCGGGAAAAATTGATGTTAAGGATGGATGTTGCTTCAGTGCCAATGGCCTGAGGCTCTATCACGATATTTCATCATAAGGGTCACTCCTCAGTGAATGATGCTCTCTTTAAAGAAGACTGTCACAATGCCTGTGGTTGGTCTGAGACTTAGTCTAAATAAGATTGCACTGAGTTAGAGACTGAACGTTTTCAGTGTGGGCTGACGCTGATGTCACCCTGGTACACCCATCATCATGGTTCATTTTTCCCTTTCCAGTTACATCAGTTCATCAGCAGATCGCAAGCAACACATCTGTCTATGCAGCAAAAATCACAGAAGTCTTAACTGCCAAAACACACACACACACACACACACACACACACACCCCTTCGTCTAAGCCAAAGTTCTCTCCTCAGGCAGATCATAATCATTTATGCTTCTTCTTCATGTTTATCTCAGTCCACAGCATAATACTGACTCTGCCAATTAGCCCACAGTGTTTTATTTTATATGCTTTCTAGGGTGTGTGCCTTAAAAGTTTAAGAAAATTGGAGATAACTACCTTTAGAACACACAGCCTTCAGAGATCCCTGTATCTAAATGTGACGAAAAGAAGCAGGAGAGTTTAGAAGAAGATTCAAGGGTGTTCCTGTCCCAAGAACTGAATTCAAATTTACATATGCCTGCTCCACCTCTGACCAAGCTTGTGTTATGTCCCGTAACCTTCTTGGACCTCTATTTTCTCACCTGTAAAATGGGGAGACTAATACCTCACAGAGTCGTTAAGAAACTCAAGTGACACAGTGTATGTGAGAAGGTTTTTTAAATTTAAAATCTCTACATAAATGGAAGGTGACACAGCCATACAGGGTATCCATTTCAGGCATGCACACAAAGACCCAAGTAGCATTCTTGTTAAATTGATCTGACAAAATCGGCATTGTACATTCCACTGTCAAATTAAACAGTGCATTATTTCACTTTTACTTGAAATCTGATGAAGAGCTTAGAGTGGGCTTTTCTTCTTCACATGTGGTATAAGCTCTGACTTAGAAGATAAGATACCTTCTCAGAAAGCTTTATCCCTGTGTTCAGATTTTCATAAATGATTCTCAAAGGCATAGTTACTTAAAAATCCCCACATAGAAAAACATCTGAGAAACTCTTTGGACAATTTGAACAACGGTATTCAGCAACCTAGAATGTACTGGCTACCAGTTTCTATTTAATTTGAAAACTTCCTTGTCAGTATCGTGGTGCCATGGTTCACATTTCAAAATGAAATGGAAAAAAATGTCTATTCAAATATATGGAGGGTGAAAAATGTCTGTGGCATTATGTAAAAGCAAAACAATTAGTTTCTGAGAAACAAAGAAAACATCATGGACAAAGACACTGACAAATTGGTTCTTTCTTTAACACTTACACACTGTAGTCTTACCTAAGGACGAGCGGTAGCTCACATGCTTTTCACTGAAGAAAGGACTACTTGGACCTCCCTTTCCTCATGAAAAAGAAAATGGAAGGAAAATGATAAAATGGAAAGAGAGTGGATGCCATCATGTGACTAAAATAAGTTGAGTGTATAATTTCTTCTTATGTATCCTGAAAACTATGATTAAAAGAGAAACTTACCGTGATATTTCTCCCATATAGACAACATGTAAGGGTATACGATAAATAAATAAAAGAGTTTCCTTTGTGAAGTAACTCTATCAATTCTGAGCATCTAATCTAAAAAATAAAGAAGTAGTATTTGCTTTTGTGTGAACTCTTATAGAGATCTAATCTTTTAAAATTCTTGCAAGATTGAATGGTGTCATAAAGTCAGATTGAAAGGCTTTTAAAATCAAGGCTCAATTGGGCTTAGTCTTAAAGGCAAGGAAGAACCACTGAAAAATTGAAGAAAATGGTAAATTTAAAATCTTAATACATTATGTAAAAGTACTTTCATAAATGTGGTGCCTGGGGCTGAAAACTCGCCTTGAGCACACAGGAGATTTGAGCTCTGAGAGGACTGGTACCTTTCCTGAGCTTTTATGGCTGACAGACAACAGGTATGGAGCATGTGTCTCCAGCCTTCTAGCCAGTTCTCTGGCCCTACCTAATGGTTTTTTTAAAAAACGTTCTCCACCAGGGGGAGGCCTGGCTGTCTCAGCAGGAAGAGCTTGGGACTCAAGATTGTGAGTTCCAGCACCATTTGGGTGGTAGAGATTATTTAAATAAATAATGAGAAAAAAAAAATACTCAGGAAGCCCTGAAGTTGCAAGAAGGTGCTTAGGCTTGTTGGTAGGGGATGGGGAACACATTTCAAAAGGTGAGCTGATGGGGCCTGTCTTAGTTTGCCCCACCTCCCCCATACCCCAGCAGAATCTCTAGGCACATATTCATATCACATGTCTATTTTACACTTGTCCTCTCAAAGATCTATCCCTTCCCATTCTCTCATGCTTTGGAATAAGTTATCTAGTCTCAATGCTCTGTTCCTCCTAAACCTATTGATTTGGTTTCCCCAAATCACACATTTGAAAGCACAGATACCTCCCTTCTTTTTCATTCCCTCTTACCACCTCAAGTATCTCCAAAGAGGCTCTTCCCATTTAGGCTGATAAAACCAAGGGCTGTAAAGACTCAGGGTTGCTAAACTAGTAAATTCAAGTTGCTAATATGTCAGGAAAAGTATTAGACACCCAGCTCTCCCTGTAGTAGCATCCACGAATCATCTCAGATTAAGATGAGCAGACTAGAAGCAGCACAGGGTTTTAATTAAACTTTAAAAAATTAAATTAAATTAAGCGAGACAATTAGTAAACTGAAGAAAATGTCACTAAAAAAAATTCCTTTCCTTTCTCACTCTGACCTTCAGCTGCATCTACAAACAAGTAAATGAAGAGGCAAACACAAACACAGACCACATGGAACAGCCTTGACTACCTCCTGGACAAACACCTTTGCATCAGAAAATATCCCAAGAAAGTCAGAGAACTAATTATAAGGAGGAAAGAGCAGGGAGGAAATGAATGTAATTTAGATAGTAAACATCTGCACTTCTTTCCCACCTCTGAACTCCCAGGGAGTACGCCCTCTCTTTAACCTTCATCTTAAGCAAATATAAGGCAATGTAAACCAAGCCAGGGTCTCTGAAGATTTTAGGATAATATTTATAACTATTTTCCCAAAAGCCATCTGGCATATCATTTTTCGGAGTGGAATTCATTTACCTGATTGAATCTGAGGCATGCTAGAAACATCCGAAGCCCACTCCCAACCCAACATAACGACAAATGGCTCCCTGTCCAGATGCCCTTATACGGCCAGACTTCCTATAAATCTGACAGCCCAGTGTATGCATTGCGTATGGGTCTTGGCACTGGGTCACATTCCTCTGGTATGTTTCCCTGGGAGCTCTGATTTCCGCTTTGAGGGTTGGCACAGATTCCTACTTGCTCTTATAAGAAAATGTCTATGACTGAAAGTTGAAAATGTGCAAGATTCCTTCTTTAAGTACACAAACACTCCAAAGTCTGGCCACTTTCCTGTCGTCCTGCCAGGTTTTCTCTCTGTCTGATACCTGATCAAATAACCTTTTTTTAGGGGGGGAAAAAAACAACAAAAAAACATAAGAGAAGGAATGTAGTACATCTTACAAGACTTAACCAAACGACCTGTACAAGTGATGCCTGAGTAGACACACACATACCTTATATAGCTCTGTAAACAGGCCTTAGTGGCCAGCTTCATGAATTCCTCTTAAAAAAAAAAAAAAAACTCTCTGAAAAGCATTTGCTAGATAAACACTTGCTTACAAGACAAAATTAGAGCATCTTAACCATTTTGCACACAAATTCAAAGACCTTTTTCTCCCAATTCTAACCTGCTGTCAATCAGAAGGGTTAGGATAAATCAGAGTTGGACAAAGTTATAAGAAGCCACTATTTCCACTTTACCGCCCAGGTGCACACAAACATTTGCTGAGTCATTTATAATAGTGCAAGAATTCAGATCCCATGGCATGAGTTAAGGATAGAGTGTCAGCCTTTCCCTTTGAATTTCCTGGCACTTGAGGGTCCCCCTAACACAATACAAACATACTTTTGAGTTTGTGAATGTCTTGGTATCTTCTCATTCTCTCTCTGTCTCTCCTTGCATGTGTATGTGTTTCCCTGTGTTTCTGTCTCTTTCTGTCACTTCCTTAATAATTATCTTTTATTTTAAACTCTTCAAAGGAATTTTGATCATAAAGTCTCACTCTAACCTTATAATGCCCAACATTATTTTTCCTATTCTGAGATTCCATGTTCTATATATTTCAGTATATTTTCTCTTAGCCAATACTAAAACCATCCATTTGGAGCTAACTATGGACTCTTTGAGACTTTGAGGAACCATGTGAATTTTATAGTAAAACCATATTCTTTTTAGAATGTCTTATTGTTTTTAACAACACAGCAGAATGGTGGTATCCGTGCTACATTTGTGGAAGAAAAGGAAATCAAGAAAAATGGTGGGGGGCGGGGGACACACCAACTCCCTAAGAATTTTAATCCAATTAACCATCATTAAATCCTGGGAAATAAAACATTCTCATTATCCTCATTCTAATAATGTCAGCTTGGAAATATGGTTCTTACTTCCTTAAGATTTGTGAATGGTAGTTCTAAGAATATAAACCAGGTCACCTAACTGTAAGCCAGTCCAGCAATTTATCCCTTCCATGAATGAAAGTCTCCACTCTCCTGTACATGAGGCTATTGGTGGTGGCTCTCAGACTCTCCAGAGCATTCAAAAATTCCCAACCATTCTCCCATCTACCTCACCCCCGCAAGCCACGAGAGATCACCACCAAGCCCACATCCCACCTTAGGTGAGGCTCCAATTTCACATCCCTACCCTTCCCCAACTACCACACCTTCCCAACCATTAGTGGCAGACATAATTCAGGGTTTAGGTCTTGAAAGATTTCACTGTGGCTTCCCACATATTTTGGACTTTTAAAATCATCCACGAGGGAAGAAGAAGTTGGGGGCCAAGTTGCCTTTAATACACATGTGGCTATTAACATAACTTGGAATGTTCCATCTTTAAATAGGAAATTTTAGGACTCTTCTCTTTGAGGAATGCTTGGAAGGAACACTAAATAACAATGCTGAAAATTCTTCCTGAGCTTCAGAGCCGCCCCCCCCACCCCCCTTTGCTGGCCACTCACACTTGACAGGCAACTACACTCTACAACATGGGCATTGCTTAAGGAGGTAATTGTGTACAGATGATGTGGCCGATGCTTAAGTTGGAGTGGTTCTTTTCTTCTTGGCTCTTTTTCAATAGAATGAACTGAAACAGTAAAAAAAAAAAAAAGGCGGCCACTTTAAACAGGCTGTTTTCAAATTAGAAATCTGAGTGTTGTTTCTCAACCCTAATCTTTGCATCAGGAACAGGTGTCTTTATCTTAAACCTATCCAGTGAAACATCAACAACTGAAATGAGTTTACTCACTGGTAACATCAGTGTCAAATGTGGCCTCACAATGGGAAAAACAAAAGGCGGGGCCCTAGAATCATTCTCTTTACATAAATGGTAACTGGAATTAACAACAACAGCAACAACAAAAGCAGTTAAACCATAGATTCTAAATGAAAGCATGGTTAAGTAATTAAGTCCTTAGTGAAGCTAACTAGCAATCCTAAGAAATGGAAATATGCTTAGGGCGCCTGGGTGGCTCAGTGGGTTAAGCCGCTGCCTTCGGCTCAGGTCATGATCTCAGAGTCCTGGGATCGAGTCCCGCATCGGGCTCTCTGCTCAGCGGAGAGCCTGCTTCCCTCTCTCTCTCTCTGTCTGCCTCTCCATCTACTTATGATTTCTCTCTGTCAAATAAATAAATAAAAATCTTTAAAAAAAAAAAAAGAAATGGAAATATGCTTAGACTTTATCTGCTGTGTTTGACTTCTGTGCACAAGCAGAGAGAATGAAACCTGTTGTTACCTTGACCTGATCTCACTCCACTAGGTTGCAGTCTCCTTGGAGAGTAAAAAGTCACAATCGCCATTCATAGACGTGTAGAAAGTTATTACTAAAATATCTTATTCACTGACACTCTTAGTTTATAACCAGCAATATTAGGGCCCACTGTTCTTAATATTATCCGATTTTTTTACTGCAAGACAAACCAAGTCCAATCCACATTCGAAGATTATAGGTTTTAGTATTAAAAAAATCACCCATTTCTCAAAGACCCAAACTGAATTTAGAACACCCCAAGTAAATTCCAAGCTTCTTGCTGGCCCTCCTGTCTGGTTCTCCTCTTTTCCCAACACCCAGAGCCTCTACTTACTCAACACGTCATCATTTGCTCTAACATAACAACTGACCCACTTTTCTGTAAATACTGATCTGCATTCATCTTTTTTTCTTCCCTATACCCCCAACAATAAGACCGTTACATTTATTAAGAGAAAACAAAGCAAGAGTGCTGGAAATCTCCCCTGGAAAACTGCGTCCATACTCTTGACCTCTGGCTTTGTTCTTTTTTTTGTCCAGCAATAGGCATCCAGACCATTATCTCAAGTGAGAAAAGACCAAATTCCTACATCTCCAATATGGAATGTAGACTTCGCAGGTAGGCTTCTTGGAGATCTCAGCTGGTCAAAAGCAACTAACTCCTTTTCTGCTCCCTGAAGAGTGTCAAAAGGCAGACAGCCTCTAAAATTAAAATATTATAAAAATAATACAAAGGAAACCCTTCGGAATTTTTTTAGGAATCCCTGCTGTCAGCCTCTTGGGCTACCTACCTCCTAAAAAGCATTTATGTCAGTGGGTAGAGCTGGAACAGCTATTAGAAACAGAAGGGAGTGGAATGAAAAAATAATAGTAACTGCTCATGTATTTTTCAATGATATAAATCAGGAGTAGTGGGAAGAAACATGGGGAAAAATCCTATTTGGTGCTGGAAATACTGAGCTTTTTTTTTTTTTTTTTTTTTAAGCCGGAGTGTGCCAGCTTTTTCAGACGGGAGGAATGCTGAGTGTCAAGGGGTCAGGATCAATCCGGTGTGAGTTGATGAGGCAGGAAGGTGGGGAGGAATGCGAGGAATGTCCCTGTTTGTGTAGGACTCCATTCAGCTCATTGGCGAGCCGGGGCCGCCCGGAGCGTATAAAAGCCGCGGGCCGCCCGCCTCAGCCCCACACAACAACTCTTCCCGCTGAGAGGAGGCAGCTAGTGCAACTCCAACCCCGGCGACCGACCGCCTCCCCCACCTCCGACGGCAGCCGCCCCGGCCCGACAGCTCCCAGACCGCAGCCCGGAGCGCCCAGACACCGACCTCCGGCCCGAGCCCGCGACCCTGCGCCGGGACCGCCGCGCCCACCCCATCGCCGCCACCGCCGCGCCCTCCGCCCGGTCCGTCCCGCCCGCCGCGCCCACCATGTCCGCCGCCGGCCTGGGCCCCGTCCGCTGCGCCTTCGTGCTCCTGCTCGCCCTCTGCGGCCGGGTAAGCCGAGAGCCCCGCGGAGGCCGCGGCGGCCGGCGCCTGGGGGAGGGCGTGCGGGCGGGGCGGGGCAGGGCCCGGGGCGCCGAGCGGCGTGCGTCCGCTGACCGCCCCCTCCTCCCCGCAGCACGCCGCCGGCCAGGACTGCGGCGGCTCTTGCCTGTGTGCGGCCGCGCCGGCGCCCAGCTGCCCGGCCGGCGTCAGCCTCGTACTGGACGGCTGCGGCTGCTGCCGCGTGTGCGCCAAGCAACTGGGCGAGCTGTGCACCGAGCGCGACCCTTGCGACCCGCACAAGGGCCTCTTCTGCGACTTCGGCTCTCCGGCCAACCGCAAGATCGGCGTGTGCACCGGTAAGAGCTGCGGTCCGCGCCCCTCGCCGCCTTCCCCCGCGGGGGTGCAGAGAGCTCCGGTGCCCCGGCCGCCCCCCAGCCCCACCCGCGGATCCCTGTTCCCCGCGCATCCCCGACTCGCCTACTACTACCGATGCCTGACACTTGCATCCCACTCCCCCTTATTCCCTCTCCCTCCTTCAGCTAAAGATGGTGCCCCCTGCGTCTTTGGAGGAACGGTCTACCGGAGTGGAGAGTCTTTCCAAAGCAGCTGCAAGTACCAGTGCACTTGCCTGGACGGGGCGGTGGGCTGCGTGCCCCTGTGTAGCATGGACGTCCGCCTGCCCAGCCCTGACTGCCCCTTCCCGCGGAGGGTCAAGCTGCCTGGGAAATGCTGCGAGGAGTGGGTGTGCGATGAGCCCAAGGACCACACGGTGGTTGGCCCAGCCCTTGCCGGTGAGTGGAACCTGCCTCTCAGTCACTGTTGTGATCCTACCCCCAGGGGCTGAGTCCTCCCTAACTTTGCCAAGGGAAGGGGAAAATGTCTTATCCTGGTGTCTTACCTTGTGTTTGGGTGCTCTGCTCTCACAGCTTACCGACTGGAAGACACGTTTGGCCCAGACCCAACTATGATCCGGGCCAACTGCCTGGTCCAGACCACAGAGTGGAGTGCCTGTTCCAAGACCTGCGGGATGGGCATCTCCACCCGCGTTACCAATGACAACGCCTTCTGCAGGCTGGAGAAGCAGAGCCGCCTCTGCATGGTCAGGCCTTGCGGAGCTGACCTGGAAGAAAGCATTAAGGTACATTTTCTGTTCCTATTAATCAGTTTTCTTGGGATCGTAATGGACAGGACCAAAGTTGGGTCTCACCGCCCTGGTTATTATAGACCTTTTATCTCCAAAAATATCTAACCATGGAGCTGTTTTGCTGGAATGAGATGTTGTGTAATTGGAACCACCAGCTTTCCACTAGGAAATTCTCCACACTGTTAGTTAATTCAAGACATCCCAAGAGAGGCTATGACTATTTTTGGAAAACTGGCAAATGAGACGCAAACGTCCTCTCTTCAAAATATAAACATAAGTCAGACAATTTAAGACTAAAACACACAGAGCTTGAAGAAAGTCACGCCCCTTACAGAGTCATTGATTTTTTTTTTTCTTTCCTTCTGCTTTGTTTTCCTTAGAAGGGCAAAAAGTGCATCCGTACCCCCAAAATCTCCAAGCCTGTCAAGTTTGAGCTTTCTGGCTGTACCAGCGTGAAGACGTACCGGGCTAAGTTCTGTGGCGTCTGCACCGATGGCCGGTGCTGCACCCCCCACAGAACCACAACTCTTCCTGTGGAGTTCAAGTGCCCTGACGGGGAGGTCATGAAGAAGAACATGATGTTCATCAAGACCTGTGCCTGCCATTACAACTGTCCCGGAGACAATGACATCTTTGAGTCCCTGTACTACAGGAAGATGTATGGAGACATGGCATAAAGCCAGAGAGTGTGAGAGACGTTGACTCATTAGGGTATAACTTGAACTGATTCGCATCTCATTTTTGTGTAAACACGATTTCAGTAGTGCAAGTTATTTAAATCTTTCTAACTGGGGGAAAGAAAAAGTCCCACCAATTTCAAAATATTGTGCCATGTGACCTTCAAATAGTCTATCAACCCAGACACTGGTTTGAAGAAAGTTAAGACTTGACAGTGGGACTACATTAGCACATAGCACTAGAATGTATAGGGAGGTGTGGCTTTGGGAGCAGTGGGAGGGCACCTTTAGAAACTATTATCATCTTCAAGTAGTAGGTGCCTGCTCTATGTGGAGTATAATTGAGAAGGGAAGTTTTAGCATGCTCTCTGACCTCCAGCGACAGCTAGGATGTGCATTCTCTAGCCTTCATGAGGCTGGGTCAAGTTCTTTAAGTCAGAACACAGATTCAGCTCTGACATTCTGATTTGAATGATACTGTTCAGGAATCAGAATCCTGTCTATTAGACTGGACAGCTTGTGGCAGTGAATTTGTCTGTAACAAGCCAGAATTTTTTTTTAATTGATACTGTAAATAATGTGTGTATATATATATATATATTTGTACAGTTATCTAAGTTAATTTAAAGTTGTTTGTGCCTTTTTGTTTATGTTTTTAATGCTTTGATATTTCAAGTGTTAGCCTCAATTCTGAACACCATAGGTAGGACGTAAAGCTTGTCTGATAATTCAAAGCATGAAATGGATATTCAAATGGAATTTCTGCTCAGAAAGATAGTCCATCAAAACAGATGTTTACTGAATATGGTGATGTCCTTGGAATTCTGATCTGTCAGTTGGAAATGTGGTAGCCTCACTATTAATGAACACGTAGCCTTTATGAAAACACAAGTGGCTCTGTATAGTTGATCAGTTTTTCCACCTGGAAGCATTTGTTTCTACTTTGACTATGACTGTTTTTTGGACAGTTTACTCATTGAGAATGTGACCAAAAGTTACATGTTTGCACCTTTCTAGTTGAAAATAAAGTATATATTTTTTCTATAAAAAGTGTAGTTATTCACTCACTCTTCTAAACGTTTCTGAGTTTTCTTTGAGTATATATGGGAAGCTTTTATTTGTCTTAGAACAATTCATCTATAACTTCTTAAATCTCTTATCATATATACTGATAAATTGGTTAATCAGTTTAGTAGAATTTTACATAAACCTATTTCACACTGAATCAAGTGTCAAACTGCAGGCATATGCCCTGTGTCCTGTGTGTGTGTATGTGTGTGTGTGTACATAGATAGATAGTAGATAGATATACTGAGTACACAGACATTTTGTTACCTTCACAGTACTCTATAGACATTTAAATTAAATTCTCTTTAGGTGGGGTGCCTGGGTGGCTCAGTGGGTTAAGCCGCTGCCTTCGGCTCTGGTCATGATCTCAGGGTCCTGGGATCGAGTCCTACATAGGGCTCTCTGCTCAGCAGGGAGCCTGCTTCCCTCTCTCTCTCTGCCTGCCTCTCCATCTACTTGTGATTTCTCTCTGTCAAATAAATAAATAAAATCTTTAAAAATAAATAAATAAATAAATTATCTTTAGGTAATTTTAGTCTCCAACAACCCCTATTGGTTATACTTGGTCCTGTTTACATTTAATACCTCTGGCCATTGACGGGATTTAATTTACAACCTTTCACATCACCAACTAGTCTATGTACCTTACACATAGGAAAGGTTGTAACTAGTTTTTGAGTTTGTATGCTCTACTATAGATCTATTTCTGAACTTCAATAATCTTACTATTAAATCTGCAAAGGATAAAATCTACATTTAAATGGAACCATTTGATAAATCATTTTTGTATAATTCTGTTTTCAGTGGCCATGAAAACCAATCAGAAATAGATGATGGCCCAAATAGAAAAGGAGCATAATTTCTATTAACATTTATGGAAATTTGTCTTCAATTAAAAGCAACTCCTTCATTGCCCCAAGCTTTGGATTATCAGATTTCAAGATCAATAGCTTAGCAAGTGGCTGGTAAGTGACAAAATGAAATTGTTCAAGAAGCCTGGAAATGATACTGGACCTCTCCCTGCTTCTACCAAAAGTCAACTGAAGTAAATGGCAAACAAAAATATTCCAAAGACCATTGAAAGCACAGTTTTCTCCACATCGATAAAGCTGTGAAATAGCGGTGGGGGAAGGAGGGGGTTGCAGACAAACTAACCCATCACAGGGTAATTTGCAATGTTGTAGTGCCAGCGTCATTCCAGGAGACAAAAATACATCTGAAAATAAAGACTAGTTCTGCAAACAGTGCCCCTGCCACAAACCAAAGGGAAACCCTCCCCTGTTCAAAATGTGCAAAGTATTTCTGGTCAAAACTGGACTTTAAGGATACACCCACATACGTATATAGCAACACTGTTGGCAGGTGTACCCCATTTCCCCAAATAAACCCACATGTACACAAACACACACACACACACACACAGAGTACACTGACTAGTCTGCATGTTCTTTCTGTTAATGTACTCCTAGATGCAAAGAAGAATGGCAAGGTAAATGAGCCTGAGTGTTTTATATGTTTTTAAAGATTTTATTTATTTATTTATTTATTTATTTATTTATTTATTTATCTGAGAGAGAACACAGCAGGGGAAGGGCAGAGGCAGAGGGAGAAGCAGACTCCCACTGAGCAGGGAGCCCAACATGGGGCTCAATACCAAGACACTGAGATAATGACCCAAGCAGATGCTCAACTGAGTGACCCACCCAGCCACCCCAAGCCTGAGTGTTTGTTTGTTTGTTTTTTTTTAATGTAATTTTTTATTTTTTATAAACATGTATTTTTATCCCCAGTGGTACAGGTCTGTGAATCACCAGGTTTACACACTTCACAGCACTCACCAAAGCACATACCCTCCCCAATGTCCATAATACCACCCCCTTCTCCCAAACCCCCTCCCCCCAGCAACCCTCAGTTTGTTTTGTGAGATTAAGAGTCACTTATGGTTTGTCTCCCTCCCCTGAGTGTTTTAAAAAGAGTTTGAGAATTCTGGGAAGATAGAAGTAGTAACAGAAGCATAGATTTTAAATTTTTCAACTTCCCACATAAAAACAGAATAACTATATTGCAATATCAAAATCCCATGGGCAATATTTACAACAAAATTAGGTGGCAAGGTATCCCTTTAATCCCAAAATGTTAGCGGGAGAAAATCATTAACTGCCAGCAGATGTACACTGTGTCAGTGTACATATGGGAACAAAGAAATGCAATGGGATATCTGATACTTCTGAGAAGAGAGCTCCAAAATAGCCAACAGTGAAGTGTGGGAGTCCAATTTGAGGGTAGGGGTTCTGCCCAGTCAAATAAATCTTACAAACCAGAGCTCCCACAGGAGGACTTGTGTTTGTGGGAATAGAATCAAAATTGAGATTTGTTGTCAGAGACAACAAAGACATTAAAAGAGAAGGTCTAGATAAAAATGAGGAGAGGAAACAAATGCACAAAATCTGAAGAAGCAAACTGCCATATTTATAAAATCACATGAAAACAATAGAAGAGGGAACTCTATGAAGTTCAGAAAACTGTCTAAACCAAGTGTCCTTACTGAATAAAATTCAAGAAAATTAATTTTACATAAAAATAGGAAAACAAAATTATCAAAGCCAAATCCCATACATTATTACATGAAAATAATAAAGGGCATAATAAATATTTAGTGAAAGCATGTCAGAAATACATGCCAGGAAAAAAAAAAAAAACTATATTATTTCAAAAGAACATTAAGAAAATGAAAGTAGACATAAATGATAAAAAGGAAACAACTAACAATATAAATCAGAGTTAGTCAAACTTAAAAATAGATAAAACTCAGTAAAGAATTAGAAATTTTTAAAAATCAAATAAGAAGGAACAAAAGAATGAATAAATACAACAGACAGTTCTTTAAGAGAATATATGGTTGAAAAAGAGGGAATTTTTTTTTAAAATAAAATAAAGGAGGGGGCTGCCTGGATGGCTCAGTCATTTAGCTTCTGCTTTTGTCTCAGGGTCCTGGGATTGAGCCCTGCATTGGGCTCCCTGCTCAGCAGGGAGGCTTCTTCTCTCTCTGCCTGCTGCTCCCCTTGCTTGTGTTGCCTCTCTCCCTATGTCCCTCTCTATTAAATAAATAAATAAACAAAATCTTTTAAAAAAATGAATGTAAGTGTTCCAAGAAAAATTTGTAAGTATTGTAGATAGGCAAAGAAGATCTAACATATGGAGAGCAGGAGATCCTGAAGAAGAAAATAAAATCTATAAATCAAGAAAACTTTATGGAAATAAAAAGTGATTTGAAAACACATATTTAAAAGAGGATCCCATGTACCTAGTAAAATTCACCAACACTAAGATGTATTCTAGTAAAATTTCTGAAATATAAAGAAAAAGGAAAAATCATCAGAACATCTAGGCAAAGAGAACAGAAATCCTTTAATTAAAAGAAAACTCATCATCAGGCTTTTTGACAGCAGCTCTCTCCCTTCCTTCCTTCCTTCCTTCCTTCCTTCCTTCCTTCTTTTAGCAATGGTTTATGCCAAAAAAGTGGATTAACATTTAGAATGCTCAAAAAAGAAAATATGAATTAAAGAATTTTTATCCTCCAGAACTGACATTCAAACAGACAAATCGCCAAAGACATGCAAGAATTGGGGCACCTGGGTGGCTCATTTGGTTGAACAGCCAATTCTTGATTTCAGCTTAGGTCATGATCTCAAGGTTGTGAGATCAAGCCCCACATCTGGGTAGGAACCTGCTTGGAAGTCTTTCTCCTCCTCCCCTGCCCATGCTCTTAATAAATAAATAAATAAATAAATAAATAAAATTAGAATGGAATATATGAGAATTTATAGCATATTGTTCCTATGGGCCTTTTTTGAAAAAACCCTACTAGAGACAAAATTCAGAAAACAAAATTGCCTAAGAGATATTAATGTAAAAACTGGTATATGAATATTAAATACAACTTATCTTGAGGACTAAGATTAAAAGAAGGTTAAAGAGGAGAACATATAGTAGAACATATAGTGAAGAGTGGGTATACATATCATGTTCTATCACATGAATGCAACCATATAGGGTGTGGGAGAATGAACATAGTGGATGCCTCCCCCCAAATACTTAACCGCTTTTATTGGTGGTGGTGGTATTGTTATTCAGAGACTATTGGGTGTATAATATGGGATAAGCAAGCGAACCATTATGGATATTCTAATTCTATCCCTAATGTCAGTGAGTACTGGGATTCTTAGTGAGGAAGAGTCAAAATACAGATATAATATAAAAGTGGTTAAGTTCCACATTTCTTAATTTGAACTAGAAATATCAGCATAAACTTGTGATACATCTTATCTCCTAACACACACATATACATTTTTTTTCCTACATCTGCTCCCTGAAAAGGCTTAGATACAAGGACAACTTAAGAGGAATGAGCATCCCTAGTCCACTACTGTGCTCTTGAAGTACTGTTTTCCACTAAAAGAAACTAAAGCTTCTTGGAGAATGGCCTCCAGGTCTAGCACAAGGAATGTGTACAATAAATACATTTATTCAGGGACTACATTTTCATATTGGATAAAAATGAAGCTAACAAGAACTGTAAAGATCATATCAAAAAGGTACAAGAGGCAAATTTAAAAGACTACTATTAAAGATGGGGCAATTTTGGGTGACTGAGTGGCTCAGTGGGTTTAGTCTCTGCCTTCAGCTCAGGTCATGACCCCAGGGTCCTGGGATTGAGCCCCACATCAGGCTTTCTGTTCAGCAAGGAGTCTGCTTCCCCCTCTCTCTCTGCCTGCCTCTCTGCCTACTTGTGATCTCTCTCCTCTATCAAATAAATAAATAAATAAATAAAATCTTAAAAAAAAAAAAAAAAAGCATCTGCCTTTGGCTCAGGTCATGATCCCAGGGTCCTGGGATCAAGTTCCGCATTGGGCTCCCTATTCAGCAGGGAGTCTGCTTCTCCCTCTACCCCTTCCCCCTGCTTGTGATCTCTCTCTCTCTCTTTTTCTTAAGCCCTCTCTCTCTCTCTTTCTCAAATAAATAAATAGAATCTTAAAAAAAAATAAAATAAAGATGGAGCAATTTGAGTAGCTATAAGGACAAGAATTGCCATACATTAAGGCCATCAACTCTCCTTAAATTCTAGTTCATTCTGATAGTTAAAGAAAAACACCTAATTGGTGACCTGAGAATGACAGAGAACCTATTCATTTTACACAATCTCTATGATATTTCAGTATCAGATTTTTGGTACTCCACTTTTTACAGCACCTCAGTCCAATCTGTACCAACAACTCCAGACATAACCCCAAGATGACTTTTAAAAGAAATAAATTTCTTAATTTATGGTAATCATCTCATGATGGCTAGTTTAAAGTAATTTTATATTCTTTTAAAATAATCTTCTGTATTTTTCCAAATTCTCAGACATGAACACACTTTATTTTATAATCAGAAAAAAGACTTTTAAAATAAATCTTTCAAAAAAAATATAAAATAAACCTTTCCTCTCCTTACTAAAAAATAGCAGAGAATATGACAAAACATGTTTGAAGTTTTCATGATTTGGGGTTTAATAAATTGTTCACAACATATAAATAAATAAGCGGCTTCACTATTCAAGCCACTATTCCTTAATTAGCTGTGTGCCTAGGAACATGGGCAACACGCCTGTAGCCTCTAGAGAATCCACATATAATCGTACATACCGGTGTATTTTTGTACCTCATTCTCCCATGCCATAAATGAAATCACGGAAGATTTTCCTTCATAAGTTTTTAATAACTATTCTTTAACTCATGAATCACACTGATTATATATAGACTGTTGCTAAGACTAAGCATAAACCATGTAAAATATATTCTTAAAATACAAAGTCAAATTCCAAATCCAAATATAGGATCTGAAGAAACAGACATGAAGACCCATCATCTATATCAGATGTTTAAAGATACTGAAAAAAGAAGAAGAAATGTCGGGTTAGTAAGAAATATTATTGATTAATTAGAATTTATATCTCAAGAGCATAAAGCATATTAAGATTTGCGTTTGTGCAACAAATGCTAACAATTTTTGTCAGCACAGTGAACGTATGTAATTCAGACCAGTAACTGGAAATTAATTTCCAGTAACTGGAAAACTGTATGTCAGTATCTATGAAAGTGAAATACAAAACTACCTGTGACACAGTAAATTTCCATTCTTAGATATCAATCCAAGAGAAATGAACAAATACATAAACAAAATTCCCAAAGCAGTTCTATCCAACCCCAAGCCAAAAACAACCCAAATGTGTATAGGAATGTAATAGGAAAATGGATAGAATGCAGAATATTCAAACAATGGAATAATACACATTAATTAAAAAAAAAACAAAAACCATTGACATTATGCAGAATGAAAGAACCCAAATACAAAAGAATATACACTGTATGATTTCATTTTTATGACACTGAAGGGAAGGGAACACTAATGAATGGTGATAGAATTCAGAATAATTTTTTTAAAGGTTTTATTTATGTATTTGACAGACAGAGATCACAAGCAGGCAGAGAGGCAAGCAGAGAGAGGAGAAAGCAGGCTTTCCCTGGAGCAAAGAGCCTGATGAGGGGCTCCATCCCAGGACCTTGGGATCATGACCTGAGCTGAAGGCAGAGCTGAGCCACCCAGGTGCCCCCAGAATAATGTTTTTTGTTTTTTTTTTCTCCCCACTCTGAATTACTCTCTAGCTAATTTTTTTCTGATCTGTGGTCAGTATTTCTTACCCTCTCTCTAGTGGGGTATTATGAAGTGCTGCAAGTGGCATATCATTCATAATTCTCAACTTAGAGTTATTAGGCAAGTTTGCATATTTAGATTAAGAAACTCTAAAAGGTCTGGGGCAATTTCCAGGATGATGTTTGCATAGATGCCTCAATGTAGAGATGTGGTGGGAGAAGGGAAGTATGTGGGGGATGAGCCAGACACTATAGTTCCATGGACTTTGGGAGGGAATTATGGGCTTTATAGGGTGACTTTGGGGAGATAACCTTCTAGGGAAGACAGGGGCTCCCCTGGAGCGCTAGAAAAGTCAGTTCATGTGTTCTGCCTCAGTAATTGGCAAAATAAAGTGGGAAAGGCAGCAGAGATGGCATCCTGAGTGCTTTTATACACACTCATCATTCATTCATACAATATTGGTGGCTTTCATTGTTTCTGCTTTGAGTCTTTGTCAATTTTCTACAATCTGTTGTGGTAGTCTTTGTGTCACACTATTCCAAACATGGTATAGTTGTCTTGTGACCTTCTACACACACAGATTGTTCAACTAACTGGAGTACATAGGGGATCCACAATGAGAAAATACGCCTCAGTCTTTCAAGCCAGAAGCCCAGCATCTCCATCCATGGAATTCTTCTGCGAGAGGTATGTGGAGTAGCCAGTGGAGATACAAAGAACTCTGAAAAAAACAGTGTGACATTATAAATGCCCCTAAAACCTGAATAGGGAGCCTTTTAAGAGCTGGCCTTGAGGAAAGATGCTGGAAGTCTAAGGTTCCCATTAGCTACTGAGGAAAGTCAGGAGCTTTTTTGAGAAGGTCTTTGGAATTCAAGTTCTTTAAACATTTTAAGTTTTAATGGTATTCCAAGGAAATAGAAGTCAGGAGCTATAGGCAATCGCTTGGAGCAGTGTTCACCAGCAGGAAGATCTGCTGGGAGGTATTGCCACTGGTTAGGACCTGTGACAATGTGGGTGGTCACTGGAAGCTGCTGCTATGGAAACTCGTGCTAACCACTGTTGGAAGTAGTGGTCAATGGAAACTGTCATGGCCAAGAACAACAGATCCAAGAGCCAAAAGGCTCTTTTGGGAATGTCGACTAGAAGCATTAGGTGTCTCTAATAGAAAGCTGTGTCTGGGGTAATCTACCTGAGTTTGGAGGGAGGAGGTGGTTTGTTTTCTTTAAACATGCTTAGCTGAGTCATTCTTGATGTTAAGGGAAAAAAGAAGTATACTACTGGTCTTATTGCACTCCAAACTAAAAGCATCATAATTTCCCTCAAACCCAGCTTCTCCATGTGATTCTACATTTCTATTAATAGCACTATTAATCTACTTGTTTCCCAAGTGGAAACACTCCGTTATCATGGAATCCTCCACTTCCCTTTACCCACGCTCAGATATTTTAACTTTTGTTTATAAACTCATTTATAGGGAAAGTAGTCTCAGACTCAGTCACAGTGGGCTCCAAGCTTTCATGAGTTTTACCTCCAGGAGGTCTGTGAATATTGAAGGAAAATCCCCTCTTACTTCATTCAGAGGAAAGGGATAATTAACCATTTTTAAATATACCGAAGCACTCTCTTCTTAACAAGGTCAACCCTCTGGAGAAATTATTTTATCACCGCCTAGCCTATTGGGGTTTTTTCAGAACTTAACCTATCTAGAGAAAGATAGATACCTAATTACAGAATCCTCTAGCTATGTAACCACACTTAAGGAGTGAAAATAAAAACAGAAGTATTGGTGAAGTTCACAGGAGCACAAGCTCACCAAAGGACTGAGACCTAATCCTAAAACTATAGATAGCTTCCCCTCCCCCTACACCTTATGACTATGTTACTAAAGGCTTATTTACTATAGTTTCTTTTATTCAGTACATCATGTATACCTTCCACAAAATATTACAAATCACAGTGGGTGGCTCAGTCAGTTAAGGGTCTGCCTTTGGTTCATGTCAAGATCTCAGAGTTCTGGGATCGAATCCTGCATTGGGCTCTCTGCTCAGCGGGGAGCCTGCTTTTCCCTCTTACTCTCCACCTGTGCTATCTCTCAAATAAATAAATAAAATCTTAAAAAAATACTAATGTCTACTCTCAGACTACAACAGAATTAAACTAGAAATCAGTAACAGAAAGCTAGCTAGAATATCCCCTAGTACCTGTAGATTCAACCATATACTTCTCAATAACACATGCATCACAGAAAAAAAATCTCAAGGGAAATTTTAAAATATTTTGAACTAAAGGACTATCTAAGTAGAGCTCCCGGGCCCAAGTAGTCACTGGATATTTCTGTCACTTCTGCCTCTTCTTAACCTCTCAGATGCTTCTGTGAGGAGTGGAAACCACTCAGGTCATTCTTTTCTCTCTCTGTAAGCTTCATAAACTGATACTGGGTTGTTCTTTCCTCCATCGTATTTCACCTTGATGGTTGAAAGCTACTTCTGTGAGCCATCCCGTCTTCACAAATCTCTAGACGAAAAGTCTGTACTAGTCTCTATTCACATGCTCCCAAACTGAAAAAATTCTAAACGATCTTCCAACTTCCCATGTTCATCATTCTTATCACAGATCTCACTATTCGTTGCCAATGACATTTGTTTGGGGCTGCTAATTAGCATTTCCTGTTCCTCCACAATTTTCCTCCATTAATGCCACTACCTTAGTATCTCTGGTCCCATAAGTTTGATGCTCCAAAACAGGAAGCAAAAATTATTGTCAAGGTAAACACTCTCCTTTCAACATAGCATTCGAAATCTTCCACAAATTGATATCAAAGGTCCTAGTGAGCATAATCTCCTATTACTCTGGTATACTTCTTATGCCAAAAACCAAATGGACTTACTCCTATTTCCTAAATAGTTTCGCTCTGACTCAATCTAGTCACTCTATCTAGTGATAGATAGAGTGCTCCTTCCATAATGTGTGTGATCGCACGTGCAGGCACGCTTACATACACATTTTTATTACACATTTTTATTTAAATTCCATTTAACATACTGTGTAATATTAGTGTCAGGCATAGGATTTAGTGATTCATTACTTACATACAACCTTCAGTGCTCATCACAAGTCCTGTCCTTAATACCCATCACCCACTGAAGCCATCCCCAGCATATATTTACATATAAATCAACTCTACCCACCTTTTAAGCGTTTCCCAGAAGTCACTTCCATGAATCCTCTCACCTGCAATGCTTCTTTTTCCTTTAAATGTTCTACAAAACACTCTGTTTATAACTGTATTATGTCACTTAGATCATTTTTACCCATACTCTAGTTCTTTGCTGTCCAGATGGTAGACATAGACACATGTGGTTATTAAATTTGAGAAAATAAAAATTAAATAAAATATGAAATTCAGGTTCTCTGTGACACTAGACATGTATCAAATGCTGAGGAACGATATGTGTCTAGTGGATTCCACATTGGATGATACAGATGTAGGACACTTTCATCATCTTCGAGCACAGTCAGCTTTACCCCAAGCACCTAGGCTAAAAGCTGGGCGATGATGGTTCCACCAATGCAATGATCAGGAATTTTTTTTCTATAGAAGTCCCCATAATAAATACTTTACCCTTTGGTAAAAAGTATGGCCCATACAGTATCTGTCTATTTGACTCTACAGTTAGAGCTTAAAAGCAGTCACGGATATCACATCAACAAACAGGGATAGCTATGTACCAATAAAGCTTTCTTTTTTTTTTTTTTTTTAAAGATTTTATTTATTTATTTGACAGACAGAGATCACAAGTAGTCAGAGAGGCAGGCAAAGGGAGAGAGGAGGAAACGACTCCCCAACGAGCAGAGAGCCCGATGCAGGGCTCGGGCTCAATCCCAGGACCCTGGGATCATGACCTGAGCTGAAGGCAGAGGCTTAACCCACTGAGCCACCCAGGTGCCCCCCAATAAAGCTTTCTTTACAAAATAGGGAGATGAGCCAGATTACGCCTCCAGGCCATAGTTTGCTGACTCCTGCACTAGATAGAAATTGAGTACAATTATCAGGATGGAAGTCAGGGAACAAGAACAAACAACAAATGTCTGCTCTATGTGTAATATACTATAGATATGCCTATTTTCTGGGTCTTTGAACTATCACCTCCTTTATTTTTTTTTAAGATTTTATTTCTTTATTTGACACACAGAGAGAGAAATCACAAGTAGTCAGAGAGGCAGGCAGAGAGAGAGGGGGAAGCAGGCTCTCTGATGAGCAGAGAGCCCGATGCGGGGCTCGATCCCAGGACCCCGAGATCATGACCCGAGCTGAAGGCAGAGGCTTAACCCACTGAGCCACCCAGGCGCCCCCCATCACCTCCTTTATAATGAGATTCTTAACAGATGACTTTTAGGAGGCTGCTTTTCTTCCATATTTACCCAGTTTCGAATCAAAATGGCCTACTGAGTGTCCAGGGGGTTCTTGCAACTCTTGGAACCCAGGAGAAAAAGTGATAGCCGTCATGGTAACAAGCCTGTGGGCAGTGGCAGCTCCAGTAAAAAATAATTCGCCTCTAGACTACAACAATTTCATATGCTAAGACATGCAATGTCTCCCCCTCAGCCTCCCCCAGAGAATCTGCTACTTTCCCAATCTTTCCCATGACGGGTAATGGTGCTGCCTTTTACCTAATCATCCAGGCCAAAGCTGAAGTGTCATCCTTGACATTTTTCTGCTCACACTGCAGAGTTAGCCAGTCATCAAATTCTATATCCAAATTACATACTGAATCTGACCCCTTCTTCCTGCCTTCACTGCCACAACTCCCATCCATGTCACTACAGAACCTCTCCTAGGTTCCTCCAAAAATGTCCCCATGGGTCTCCCTCCTGCTTGCTCTTCTACTGTCCTTTCTCTATTCAGCAGTGATAGTGATCTTTCTCAAACATAAATCTTCCCATGACTTCCCATTAGAATAAAATCCAAATTCCTTAGCATAGTTCACAAGGCTTTCATGACCTAGACTTTCTCAACCTTCCCAGTGACACTGACTTCTTTCATTCCAGCAACATTGTCTTTTGGCCATTCATTAAATGCCCTGTGCTCAGCTCTGTCTCATGGCTATTCCCTCCACCTAGGCAGACCTTGTCCCGAGAATTTCTAAATCCACTAAAACAGGGTGTTCTCTTATTCTCTACCATATCTGTAGGGTACAGAACGGTACTAGAGATAGTCATTAAATATTTTCTGAATGAATGAATATAGAGAATATGGTAAGACAAATGTGGGTGAATATATAGACAGTGGAATAATGCAAAAATGTGCCAATTGATGCAATAATTCCAAGGTTCCAAAAGACAGATATCTCTGCTTTGTTTCGCTGACTGGTCAGCTGGCTACATTAAGAAAACTTAAAAGTAGCATTCACTCAATACATAAAAATAGACCATAAACAACAACAAATCTTAATAGTTGCTACTTTGCTGTGATTGATGAAAGGTTATGTTCTCTGAGTCAAGGTACTTCATTTATCTAGAGTTCAGAAAAACAGCTTTCCACCACAGAGGAATAAGGACCAAACTAAATTAAGCCACTGGGAAATGAGCTGACTTAATTAATGCTGATTTTCTCAGAAGTGCAGAAAGAATTTTGCAAAGAAATCCTAACACTAGCAAAATTGGCAACAAAGAATGTTTCACACTTGTAATTGAAAAACGTAAAATGCCTATGTCAGTAAATCCCAAAAGATATCATTAAGGACAAATAAGCCACTTTATTGGCCATTGAAACAGCTCTATGACCTCACTCCAGGCATCCTGACATGGACTGTTGTGGCTGCGTGACATGGGTGGCACAAGGATTAACTTTAATGTTAACTTTCTAATACCATGCTAATTACTGTAAAGTATGTACAGCATAATTATGGAAAGAGTGGAACATGCTGGTTTTCTTTATTGCTGATTGATGCAAAACTCTTTTTTTTTTTTTCAAATTAGTCCAATGAAAGGACAATGAGTATAGCCCTCTCTCTCTCGGGGGATCTTTCTTCCAGAACACCCGCATTAATCAGCTCTCCTGGAGTGACAAACTAATCCCGTATCTCATGGCTTTTACCAATAAAATTTTGTTTCTTGCACAATTCCATGTTAGCAGCTGTACCTCAGCAGCTGTGGCTCTGCTCCCATGTGCCTTCTCATGCCAGGATCCAGGCTAAAGGAGCAGCCCCTATTTGAGATACAACATCATTATTAGGCTGAGGGTAAAGGACAGGAGATGGAGCCAAATCACACAAGTGCCCTTAAAGCTGTTGATTGCATGTGGCATTCATACTTCCATTGGGAGAAGCAAATCACGCGGCCAAGCTATAGGGGCAGGAAATGTATTCTACCCATAGGTTGGCTCAGCGAGTTACATGGCAATGGGTGGGAATGGATACACACCCTACAGGGAGGGGAATGAGTCAGCGGAGACAATAACACAAGCTACCTAAGAGCCAGGAGCAAAGTCATGCTGAATTATCCTTCCCCTGAATTTTACAACGTTTGAGCTTCTGAAGTCTCCTACAGTTTTTAACTCCTTAATTAAATCCTTGGCCTTGAGTTCCATTCTATTCCTCCATTCAGTTCTGTTCTCCCATAGGGTACAAGAATGTAACCCATCTCTTTTTTGTAGACTCTACTACCAAACTACTAGGTACCAGACCCACTTGTCGTCTTATGTAATCCTCTGTGTATTCAAATAAAGAGAAGTCTGAGATGCTAGTGAAGTTGCCAGATTTCTCACTGCTAGAAATTGATATGTCCAGGATGTGAATTCCACTGACTTTCCAACACATCATACTGTTACTATGTGAAGCTGTCTTGTCCAGGAAAGGGAAAGGCTGAATATTGGCTGGGTGGAGAGAGGTTTCCAGGGTCATATTAAGGCCTTGGTAAGCTCTGAATTCTTTTACTATGGAGGCTCCACTCTGCATCATATAAAACACATCAAAACAAACCCTCATCCCACACTAAATATAATTTGCAGCTATAAATTTTTTTCAAAGGATGTTTATAATTTTACTTTTAAAATTATTTGGCTACAGGTAGCATTTGATTTATGGTTGGTTATGATTTGTTATTTATTACTATGTATACTTAGGAAATATTTCAAAGTAAGAAATCCCAACTTCCAAAATTATATTCAAATGCAACAAAATTTATATAAATACTAAAATTGACAAGACAGTTGACATACAGTTACATCTGTAGATTTTAATTAATAGTTTATTACTTTCAAAAAAATTTTTTTACTTTATTTGAAGCCCATACATATTTTTTTTTCCCAGTACTCAAACATTTTTCTCAGTCTCTGAAAAGCTCATAGGCTCCAGGATTTGTGCCTATGTTACTCAACGGATTGAATCGCCCCGAAGATGATTTATCCCAGAACCATTCTGGGTGAGGAAAAATGCATCCTCAAAACACGGAGTCCAAGAAAAGACAAAGCCTTGAGAAGAAACTAAAGTAAGTCAAATATTGTCCAAAAATCAAAGAATAGAATCTATATGTGAGACAGCAGGACAAAAGCAAGAAATCTGAGATTAAACCTGAGGAATGGGAGTGAATGGGAGGGAGTGGGGGAGGGAGAACTTACACAGAGAGATCACTGTAGGCACCGGTGTCTCTGTGCCCTCTGTGGAGATGGGCTTGCTAAAAAGCCAGCATTTAAGAATGGCATCTTTCTGTGGTTGACCTGGGCCAAAAAATGTACCTTTACATTCTCACTCTGCTGACTATTCCCCAGGACTTCAGAACTCCTGCACTGACACAGTTCTTACCCATCTAAGTTTTCTGAGAGCTGTACCTCCCCTTCTGGTCTCCTTCGTTGCAAGAGGGACTCCCTTCCCTGAGTTTCCTCCCTTGGACCTTTGGCTGTCCTGAATTTAGAATGAAGGGCCATTGACTCTGATCCTGGAAAAGACCATATCTTTTCTAATGTGTTTCTTTCTTTTTGATTGGACTTGTCCAGTGGGAACTGTCTGTTCTGTTTTTGAGGTAGGTTCCTTCTGTGGGTGAAGTTGATTTCTGCTCCCAAGATTCAAGTGATGTTCATGTCCACACTCTCTCCCTTATACTTACACTAACTTACTCATAGCGCCATGTGGCTTCCACAATTAAAGGGTTTCTTTGTGCTGCAACAGCTCATCCCTCTAACTTTTCCCATTTCCCACTGAATTCATGTTTCCAGTCTGAAGAAGACCACTAGGTTTTCATTTGATTTCAAAGCAGAGATGATGGATGTACCATCAGTAAAACTGTTTCTATAACTTCTCTGTAATGGTACAATCAAGTGTCTGTTTACCTAATGCCTACAAAAGAATTTCTGAAACATATTTTTTTTTAAACCAAGAAGAAATATTTTTTTCATCTATAGTAATGAGACCCTTTTTGATGAGGAGTTTGATGACCCTGTTTGATTATGAGTCTGATTCCCAGGCCTTATCTCATCCCTTCTTCACCATGGTGGATGAGGATAAGATTTTTTTCTCAAGCTGTCTCTGATCATGGAGTCATTATGTAGGTCTGTCCAAGGTAAAACTCTTCCCAAGAGAAGTATCATCAGAGACAACTTGGCTGCCAGCCCTGGTCAGATGTGGAGAAAGGTCGAGGAGATGGAGCAGAGCACGTCATGAAGGAGGCTAATGGAGGGAGAATCTGGAGCTAAGGGTGCCCTCTATGTCTCAACCCATCCCACCAGGCTTCAGGTGAGAAGGCATCTGACCTGACAGTAACACTGGAGGTCACTGGCTGTGCGTGACAGTGTGAGTGGCGTCCTTTGGAATTACACAGTGCACCAGCTTTGCAGTTGCCCACTGTGGACCTGACAAAGGGACCTCAGCCTAGCAAGAGAGAAATGGTGTTGGAAGCAGGACAAGCCAGCAGAGGGCAGAGCATCCGTTGTCCTGGGATTCAGAATAGGAAAAGCCAACCTGCAGGTCTGGAGGAGACTACATAGTTTGAGACTTGATGGAAGTAACTTTACCACAGCGATGTCCCAAATGGCAATTGTTGAGCATTTGAAATGTGTCGAGTGTAACTGAGAAACTAATGTTTAAATTTACTTAATTTTAATTAATTTAAAATTGATATTCAATGCAGTTGTTGGAAAACATCATGTGACTGGAATAACTTGGGCATCTTAATCTGTTTTTCAGCTTTAAATTTAGGCAATCTAAATGCATCACATGTTTGTCCCCAAAATTTAGTGTCTAAATTGAGATGGGCTATAAATGTAAAATACACACCAGATTTCACAGACTAAGTATGAAAGAAATGTAAAATATTCAATCATTTTATATAATATTGTTAAAATAATAATGTTATATTGGGTTAAACAAAATATATCATTAATTATTAAATTAAAAAGTAATTAAAGATTAATGTATTATTAAATGTATTCATACAGTTACTTCATATATACTTATATATAAATGTCGATCATTTACATATTTTATATAAAACAGATAATTACATATGTAAAATTAATGTTTTAGAATAAATTAATATATCATTACAATTAATACATTTTTATTGTTTCTTTTTACTTTTTAAGTGTGACTTTTAGAAACTTAAAACCTACATGTGGTTCATATTTCTATCACCTATTCCTGTATGTCCTCTAAATTATTTAAAAGTTTAATTTTTCATGGTAAAATACTACATGAACTATTGAATAACCTCTTCTCCACTTCCAAACATGCCAAGAACATCTTCTCTTATGAATAGGTATCATCTGTGACCTCATCTGTGCTAAAATGTATGAGACATCCTTGGTTATTGACATGAGCTTCTTGCTGAGAAGACTGCATGAGTTGAATCTCCATTCCTTAATCAGACTTTTTCCTAAAATATTGAGGGTGGAGAGCTAACAGGTGGCAGAGCCCTGGACCCATTCAATGACATGTGTCTCCAGATGTCTACTCCAGGAGTAGAGTTGTGGATGACATATTTATGAGCTAAACCTTGGCATCTGTCCTGGCTGCAGAAATGAGAACAGACTATTGTCTCTCAGTGATAGCTGTGGGCTATTCTCTCACACAGGCTTATGATCAAGCAATAACACTATTTTTAGGAGGTGACTCTGTATAGTTGACAAATCCTGCAATAGTCACAGACTGCCTCTAAGCAACTAACACAAAACAGATAGATGAGACTGGCTGCATTTAAAGAAGTATAAGAGAACAGGGAGTAATAAAGTCTCAAAACAGATTTTCTTATAAGAAACTTTCTCCTTACATGTCAACCTCAGAAATTCAACTCATATATAGCCAACCTAGACTTTTCATCCATAAGGCATAATTATTTTGTACATGTGCTGACATAGACTAACATAGAAAAGCTTCATGACTTCGCAAATTTCCAGGTCCCAAAGCAATAGCTAATGGCATCCATATTCCTTGCAGAGTAAAAATTGTTCAGAAACAATACTCCCTGACAATTCCACATCTTAGAGAGGTAGCATGGTAGTGTGGGAAAATCATGAGATTTTAGTGCCTCAAAGGCTGGAATTTAAATCCTGAATGCACATTCACTGGTTGTGTGACCTTAGAATGTAATTAAAGCTTCCTAAACCTCAGTTTTCCCATCTGTTAAAAGAAGCAAAAATAAATGCCTTATACTTCAATATGAATATTAAATTTATTTGATATTTGCATTCAGTGGATTCTTTCAAGCACTTACTATGTGCAAGGCACATAGTAACTTATACATAATAACCAATCAGTAAATATTCCTTTTTTTCCCACCTCATATTACTTGAACATCTAATCTGGTTAGTGAATAAATAGGTAAAAGAGCAAAAATAAGGAGAAAATTGAAATAAAGCCCAGCATCATGCCAGTATAGGCTAAAGGACAACATGTAGTCTGTTTTTTTTCCTTTCTACTTGCTTATAATTATTTAGTTTTAAAAGATATTTTAGTGGAAGTCTACTGAAATATAGTCACTTTTGTTTCCTTTAATTATACCAATAGTTGTTGTCATTTAAACATGTCTTGGGGAATGCCTGGGTGTCTCAGTGAGTAAAGCACCTGCCTTTGGCTCGGGTCATGATCCCAGGGTCCTGGGATGGAGTCCCACATAGGGTTCCTTGCTCAGTAGGGTGTCTGCTTCCCTCTCTGCCTGCTGCTCCCCCTGCTTGTACTCTTTCTCTCTGACAAGTAAATAAATAAAATCTTTTTTTTAGAGTAGAAAAAAAGTAAAAATGTCTGGAAATTGACAAAATATAATTCACATATATTAAACCTGCAAAGATGCCAGATGAGGAACTGAGTCTTTACATTCAAGAATCAACTAACAAAACAAGATGGAAGTATACAGTTATTTGGGGGATTTATTACACATCATATCAAACATATTAAAATGTGCCCATATTCTTAATTAAACACCCTGTATAGATAATTATGAGAATTGAAATTAGCTCACTAATGGCATGTTGTTTTGTGTTACAGATAGTTAATGAACTACTTATTAAATCTGATTTACAGTTTGGTATTTTCTTCTTTTGACACGGAGATCAAACCTGTTTATCAAATTACAAACATTTTGTAGGCCTGAGAAAACTTTTGTCCCTGGGCAAGTGTTTTATCTGGAATACCCAACAGGTGAAAGCCCCTAATGTGTTCTAGGGCAGGGCTTCGCCTACTTCAGTGATCACCAGAATCCCTGCAAGACTTATTAAAATAAAAAACTGCTGGCTCCCACCTGAATTTTTGACTCAGGAGGTCTGGGGTGAGATCTGAGATTCGCATTTCTAACATGTTCCCTAGGGATGCTGCTAGTCTTGATCTAGGGACCACAGTTCAAAAATGTACTAGAATCCAGACGTTCCAGGACAGACTCCTAGTGAAGGGAACTGCACTTGTATAAGCAAGGATATGTGGAGCGTCACAGAGGATATTTGGTTTTCACCTCAAATTGCTTACTGTGTGGCAAAACTTAGTGTCTAAAAAACATGGTGTTGGTGCAAGGACCAGTGTAGTTCCATTTTTTTGATCCTATTATAGAATTATCTTCGGAAAATCACTTCCCGTCTCTGGGCTTCCGAGGTGTCTGCGTAGAGTGGGTGTGGAGTGTCAGTGAATTTTGAAATGGTAAGGCACGACATCGATGAATGTGATTCTCTTTCTTGGACTGAAAATGAAAAGAAAGGAGAGCTTTCTATCCCTGGAAGAATATATGCCATCTGAACACTATTGCAAAGCAGAAGGGCAGGACAAATCTGGATGAGAAGGAGCCAGTGTGGCACAGTGTTTGGCTGAGGCTGAAGGCCTTCTTCTGTCACAGACAGAACACAGACAGCTGCTGAAAATCTAGGAGGGAACTAAAAGAGCTGTAACCCTGTGGTCCAAATGAGGGTGCCAGCAAGGAAGAAACTGTGGCAGTCAACAACTGGTCGACCCGCAGGACCCAAGTCAACAGAAACACCATGTGACAATGACTGACAATAGCTGTGCTGAGGGACAGAACCATTCTCTCAGTCCAGGACTTGGAAGAGGACTGCCTCCCTTTGTACTCAATAATCCCTAGGAGTTCTTGAATAATTTGCTGGTGGGAGTGGGGCCTCAAAAGAGAGACATTGGGCTCTTTTAATAAAGGTGCTTAGATTTAAAGGGATAACACAGAATAAGAAAGAAAATTGATTATATTTGTACACTAAAATTGGTGGTTTGGTTCATGCCTGAGCTGTATTATTTGTTTCTGCCATGGGAAGAATCAGCAGGACTCAATTTTCTATATCCCAGACCTGAAAAGATCCAAATAATCAGATAAGAAACAGCTGTCACAGGTATTAACACCCCGTTGTCATATGTATCTATGGATTCTAAGGACTGGCTTGAATGACATCAGGTATTAAGGATTTGTTGCATAGATTTCTGGTTTTTGGAAAGTAGAGAACTTGAACATTCTCCCACTACAAAGCTAGAAATTCTGGGTAGAATATAACCAACAATCTTTAAAATGCATTGTTGAGCTCTCAAGGAAAAAAAAGGGGGGGAATTTTATAGAACTTTCAAATTATAAGAAATTTTAAAAGCAAAACTATGAGTGCAAAATAACAAAGAGGCTACCTTGGAAGGGAAGAGGGTTTCCAGTCCAGTAACCAAAAGTCTGGGATCTTAGCACCCACATAAGCAGAGAATATGAAGCCCTTACACCAGGAGGTGGTGATGAAAATAAAACCACCACCTTGTGCTTTTCCCCCAAAAGCTTGACTACTTAAAAGTGTGGCCTAGGAAAAAACCAAAAACTAGAAAACCATTAGCACAGGAGAAAAAGTTTTGTCTGACCGAATAGGAAAAATTCCTTCTGGCATGCATAGCTGTTGGCATCCCATGAGCAGTCTGAAGTTTGAAATAGCCCTATTTATGTAGTCTGGGAACCTCCAAGTTAGAGGGTTAATATAAAGTTAGTTTTACAAGGCTAATGTCCTTAGTGTGGCTGACTAAAGCAAAGTGGAAATCTTTGTGAAGAGACATGCTCCCAAGGAGGCTGTGAATCAGTTCCATAGATAAAGATGAATTCACAATTCAAAATTACAAAACATATATTAAAAGAATCTCTCATGAGGGAATGTTCAGGCAGAAAAATTGGACTTTTAGACCCATAAGAATTAACAAAAAAGAGAAACAGAACAACATTTTCGGACAGGGTGGGGATGAGAAATAGGTCTCTACTCAGCAAATGGGAATGGAGGCTAGTAGCTCCCTGCGCTGTGTTGAGAGGACCCAGAGGCCGTGTCCAGGCTCAGTGGAAAAGCCTCATTGTCATGTATGGTGTTCTCTTCCTATAAGAAAAGGTTGCTTGTTTTTGTTTGTTTGTTTGTTTGTTTTGTTTTGTTTTAATCTCTCTCATTAGGAATGACAGGATCTCTCAGCAATGAAAAAGTTTGTGAACAAAAGAGAAAGAAGTCGCAGTGAAATATCAGGTCCTTCCCCAGCTCAGTCCCTCCTGTATGTTCCCATTGCACTTTGTACACCTGTTTTGATCACTTTCAGGGACTAAGGTTAGAAGCTTACAAATCTGTCTCCAGCAGGACACAATGAGCTTCCTGGAGGAAGAGGAATAATATTTCATCCAAGTGTGTCTCCCTTGGGCTGACTGAAGTCCTTAGTACCTAGCATGGGTTTAAGGAAGGTGTGCAAAATTGTACTGAAGAAGAGGAGTGAGTGAGCAGAATTAAAAGCCAGAAGGCAGAATCATTTCTAACATAAGTGATCACTTCATTCTTTACATCGTCTTCCCAAATGAGAACCATTCACCCTATCCAGAGCATCCAAAAATAAAAAATAAAAAAAATAAACTCACATATTGATTTTTGTATGCTTTCCCTCCCCCAGCACCTGTTACTATTTTTTGCACATAATAGGTGCTCAACACTTTTTGGGTAATGGATTGATAGATCAGCTTTCCCAAAACAAAGCTTCTTGAACTACCTGTCTTTGTGGGGTCCTTGAATCAATGGCCTGAGTGGTGACAACAGTTGGTTAGAGGTATAGAAAGCAGCAGTCAGCCCTGGAAGAACCGTCCCAGTTGGGCACAGGAAGTCAGCTAATGAAAGGGTGAGCAGCAGAACTGCCTCATAGGCCACGTAAAAAGCCACTATTTTTACTCCTCAAGATATTTTCCACTTCAGGACTGTTGACTTTTCTTCCTTGATCTATCTCTTACTTCCCAGTTCAGTCTCAGACTTGCTTTCTTCCAGTTTCAAACCAAAATTCCCTCCCCAGAGATATCTCTCCAAACATGGTTTTATGAGGAAGGCTAACAGACCTGGGCTGTGGGCATCTTTGATACGGATGAGAGCACAAACAGCCCTCTCACCTCCAAGGAGGGCTGCCAAACAGGCCGCCGCTTTAAATAGACAGAACTCCAACTCTGCTGGCCTTGCCCTCCTCCCGTTCATCATGCCCCACATCCGAAATCTCTATCCATCATTCACACTCCTGTTTGGTCTGGACAAGGGAGTGACTTTGGCAAGGCTCTCAGAATATTCTTCATGACCTCCAGCATTCCTCTTTGCGGTCTAGCCAACCACAGTGGATTCGTTCAGTTTCCCATTTTAACAGAATTTCAGGAGTTAGTGGACCAATTTCAAGACTCCCGTCTTGAGAGATCAATTACTTAGAGTGGCAGCATCAAAAGGATAAGGAGAGAAAAGCTCCATGGGGGGAAAAATGGCATTTGAGCAAGAGCTGAAGGAAGTGGGGAAGACATCCATGGGGACAGGGAGAAGCAAACACAAGGATAGAGAAGGTGGGAGGTAGCTATGGGCATACAAGGACCTCAGTTTGAGTAAAGTGTGACAAATATAACTGGATGAATGAAGATGAGGAATAAAAAATCATGTTAATAAGTTGGTTGGGGTCAGAGGTGAACGTAGAAGAAGTATAAAGTTATCTTGTGGCAATCCCCAAACACAACCATTTCACTATCAGCTATGCGCCAAGTTCTACCATAGCCACTCAGGTTGTACAATGTCTCAGACACAGCCCTCAAAGTCCCCTCTAGGAACAATCTACTATCTAGTCAGGAGACTCTTGGGAAACACACATTACAGAATAAGGTTATTTTAACCTGCAATGAACAAAGTGCCTCAGGAAGCCAGAGGTACAGGGAAAGTAGGCATGGGGGTGTGGGGGAGGAGCAAGTTCAATGTCCTTACAGGAGGAGGTAAATTTTGGTTTTTGGCTTTTATATTTTGACCACCTTCACTCATTTTCCCTACCCCCACCAATCTGTTCTCTGTTTCTATGAATTCAGGGTTTTTTGTTTGTTTGTTTGTTGTTTGTTTAGATTTCACGTGTAAGTGAGATCATACATTCTTTGTCTTTCTCTGCCTGACTGATTTCTCCTAGCATAATGCCCTCAGTGTCCATTCTTGTTGTTGCAGATGGCAAGTTTTGTTTCTTTTTTATGGCTGAGTAATATTTCATTGCATATAGATACCATATTTTCTTTATTTCTTTATCCATCAGTGGACACTTAGGTTGTTTCCATGTCTTGGCTCTTGTAAATAATGCTGCATTAAACGTGGGGGTGCAGATATCCCTTCAAGATAGTGATTTTATTTCCTTTGGATATATACCCAGAAGGGGGATTGCTGGCTCATATGATAGTTCTATTGGCAATTTTTTGAGGAACCTCCATACTGTTTTCCATAATGGCTGTACCAACTTACATTTCCACCAATAGGGCAGAGAGTTTCCCTTCTCTCTACATCTTCACCTATACTTACTATCTTGTCTTTTTGATGATAGTCTTCTAAAAGTTGTAAGGTTTTCATGTTGTTTGTGGTTCTGGTTTGCCTTTCCCTGATGATTAGTGATGTTGAACACATTTTCATGTACCTGTTGAATGTCTTTTTTTTTTTTTTAATTTTATTTATTTATTTGACAGGCAGAGATCACAAGCAGGCAGAGAAGCAGGCAGAAAGGTGGGGGGAGCAGGCTCCCCACTGAGCAGAGATACCAATGTGGGGTTCCCTCTTAGGACCTTGGGATCATGACCTGAGCCAAAGGGAGAGGCTTTAACCCACTAAGCCACCCAGGCACCCCTGTTGAATATCCTTTAGACAAATGTCTACTCAGTTTCTTTGCTCATTTTAAAATTCAATTACTATTATTATTGTTATTAAGTTTTCTGAGTTCCTTATATATTTTGGATATGAACACCTGTCAGACATATGGTTTGCAAATATGTGAGTTCCTTATTTATTTTGGATATTGATCCTTTATGAGATATATGGTGTACAAACATTTTTTTTCTATTCTATAGGTTGCTTTTTTATTTTAATGATCATTTCTTTTGTTGTGCAGAAGCTTTTTTTATGATTTTATTTATTTATTTGACACGGAGAGAGAGAGATCACAAGTAGGTGGAGAGGCAAGCAGAGAGAGAAGGGGAAGCAGGTTCCGCACTGAGCAGAGAGCCCGATGCGGGGCTCAATCCCAGGACCCTGAGATCATGACCTGAGCCAAAGGCAGAGGCTTAACCCACTTAGTCACCCAGGTGCCCCTGTACAGAAACTTTTTACTTGATATAGTCTCACTCATTTATTTTTGCTTTTGTTGCTTTGTGCTTTCGGTGTCATAGCCAAAATATCCTTGCCAAGACCTATGTCAAGAAGATTTACCCCTTGGTTTTCTTGTAAGCATTTAATGGTGTCAGGTCTTACATTTAAATTTTCAATTGATTTTGAGTTTAATTTAGTGAGTGGTGTAAAATAGGGGTCCAGTGTCATTCTTTTCTATGTGAACATCCCATTTTCCTGCACTATTTATTAAAGAGACTGTCATTTCTCCATCGAATATTCTTGGATAATATTAGTTGGCTGTGGGAGGAAATGAATTTGAACAGGGCTTTGGAGAGTGAGATAACCAGAGGTTTGGGAATAAATAGGATTCTTGAGTAGGAGAAGAGGTATAGTTAAGGGACAAACAACCAGGTCTGAATTAGTGGAATACAAGTAAATATTCAACAGCCAGCTGAAAGAGGTGGAAGGTCCTGGTTTACGGCAACTGAAAATTTCTAGTGCAAATGCTTCCATGAAAGCCAATTTCAAACAACCAATTTGAAGTCCATCAGCTTGCAGAATCCCTGACAAATGATCAGTTGGCTCTGTTGAACCCCCCGAGGCTGGTCCCATCACACCCTTGCCTAGTTTGAGATGATTGTCAGACATCCAGATGAAGGTGTCTGGTAAGAACTACAAGCTGAGCTAAGGCAGGGTCTTCAAAGTCTTAAGGGTCTGCTATATTTGGGGAAAAGGGGCACTGAGAAGTGAAGCTCTAAGCCTCATGTGCTTATTCAAGGAAAGTAGATGTATTCTAAATCTGTTTTATGCTCAAAGAGTATCACTTCGCCAATTTAGAGGCACCAGATAGAAGAATATTTCAGATTATATTCACATTGAAAGCTAACTGCAGATCAGCAGCATGTCCAATATGCTTTTGGAATAACCTTTCCAAATGCCCCAGCGCCTAGGTTCTGTACCTAGATGCCTGTTACAGATTTTCCATAATCCCTTACTGCCACCTGGTGGGTGAAAGGGTGCAGCACTTAAGGTTAAAGGACCCCAAGCATCAGTTGAACTATCTACATAGTTACAACTTTGGGGCTATACAACTAGGTACTCTAGTGTCATTGTTATTGTTAAAGGAAAAGCCATTTGGGAAAAGATAGTCCCTGCAGTTCAGAGAAATTACCCAGTGGCAACTTCAGTTATTGCTGACAGTTCTCAGAGTTTTGACATGGCTGGTGAAGATCTCCGCTGATTTGCCCAGACTTCAGTGACCTTTGAGATACAAGGGAAGGCACTTCTTGCATAGGATGCTCCTGTAAATAGCTCCTCTTAGTGGTCAGTGTTCTGGATGGATACTCAGACACACCATGGTTCCCAAGGAATTTCTATGGCATCCGTACTTTTAGTTCATATGCCCCTAGTATTTCCTAAATTTAAAGATATCCTATGGTGGGGGCATCTGGGTGGCTCAGTGGGTTAAATCCTCTGCCTTCGGCTCAGGTCATGATCCAGTGTCCTGGGATCCAGCCTGCATTGGCCTCTCTGCTCAGTAGGGAGCCTGCTTACTCCTCTCTCTCTGCCTGCCTCTCTGTCTACTTGTGATCTGTCTGTCAAATAAATAAAAATAAAAATCATTAAAAAAAAAAAAGATATCCTATGGTGATGCATCACTGAGATCTAATGATATTTTTTAAAGTTCATTTTAACCATTTTATTCTATCAATAAGATGAGAGTCTTTTTTGGCAAAGTCATTATGCAAAACAAAACAAAACCAAAAATCCAAAACCAAAAAACAAAACCCTACACCAATTTTATACATACCTAATTATAAGGGCCAACTAACCAGTTGCTGACTTATTTTATTTTCTTTAATCCATAAGGATGAGAACTTCCTTATGAAAAGAAAAACAAGAGAAGACACAAAAGGTATTTCAAATTAATTGGTTAGGTAACTAAAAATGTAATCACTGCCTTTCATATAATTACTGCAAGGTGAAATTTAAAATTATTTATGAATATGCCCATATGGTTACTAAAAATCTGACTAGGAATGCCAGTTTTTAGTATTATTTATTTTTCCCATTTTTTAAAAAAAACTTACTGTTTTTACACACAAAAAAATGAACACTCATCTTAAACATAGCAACTAATGTTCAGATTTAATTTGAGCAAAATTAAATAAGATATCATTTCTTGCATTTTAGAATGCTAGATAAATGATTATATATGTTTCTATCAAGAAAAAACACCAACATTTGCCAAAAAGACTACAACTAACATCATTGTTAAGGATGAAAGACAAAGTTTCAGGGTGCCTGTGTGGCTCAGTTGGTTAAGCAACTGCCCTCGGCTCAGGTCATGATTTTGGAGTCCCAGGATCCAGTCCCACATCGGGCTCCCTGCTCACCGGGAAGTCTGGTTCTCCCACCGACCTCTCTCCTCTCATGCTCTCTCTCATTCTCTCTCTCTCAAATAAATAAATAAAATCTTTAAAAAAAAAAAAAAAGGAAAGAAATGCAATGTTTCCCTGCTAGGATTGGGAACAAGGTAAAAATCCCACTCACCACTATTACTCCCCGTGATCCTTTAAATTCCAGCTGGTGAAATAAAACAACAAGAAAGGAAATAAAAGGAAGATAGATTGGATACAAGGAAAAAACTGTCCTCATTTGCAGTTGTTGTGATGGCCTACGTAAAAAACCCCAAGGAATGTGTCCCGAAAGTCAGACACAAATTGTGATATATTTCCACAAAATTCCACCAAGTGTGCCTACCTCTCCTGCCTCCCCTCCCATCTCTTTCTTCTCTGGGGCCTCTGCCACCTCTGAGACAGCAGGACCCCAACTCCTCTTACTCCTTCTTTATGATGTTCCACTTCCACGTAATGAATAGTAAATAATCATCACGCCATATAGTTCAGCAACCCGTCTGTTGCATATGTATGAGTGCCTTCATGTGAAAATCTAATAACTATGGCAAGAACTGTATGAGATGTTTTTGTGTCTTCCTTATTATCAACTAAGTCATTGTACAGAACATTATGTGTAAGACTGGTATGGAAGTGGATAGCCTATCCTCCAGTAGGCATCAGGTGGGTGATATTTAACATAGAATAACTAATGTGTAAGTTTTCTTCCTGTTTTATAACTTTGTTTTTAAAGAATTATCTTGTCATACAGATACCTCTCTCATAATTGGAGAAATGGTAGGTCAGCCTCCTATCACACACAAGTTGTTTTTTTTTTTTTTTAAGACCATAACAATGTTTCCAATGGCTATATGGTAATAGGACTGTAATGTTGTATGCTATGAAATTTTATGATGATCTATTACTGTAGAAGCTAGGCTACTGGGAAGCAATCATGTTGATTGTACAAGGCTACCATAAAGCAATCATATTGCTACTTCTTCATTTTTGCTGCATGAATCATTATACCTGTAAATAAATACGAATTTCTTCCTCACATTATCTTTTCATTTTTTTTTATGTCTAGTGTTAGTAGTATGTGTAACATCTACACATATGATACAAATAAAAATATTTATGTAGGTAGGGCAGCAATTTATCCTGTAAATGGTTGACAAATCCTTGCAGTATGGATAAGTACATATTATCCTGTAAGTGTAGATTCTCTTCCTTATGATTTTATTAATAACATTAATAACATTTTCTTTTCTTTAGCTTACTTTGTTCCAAGAATACAGTGTGCGATACATAACATACGAAATATGTATTAACTATTTATGCTTACTGACAGTAGGCTATTAGTAGGTAAGTCTTGGGGAAGTCAAAAGTTATCTGAGAACTTTTTGATTATACTGGGGTTGGCACCACTAACCTCCACACTGTTCAAGGGTCGACTGTAATTATTTAAAAATAAAAAACTGCTTAAAAAAATCCAACTAGAAAAAAATGCTCATTGACAATTAATATATATATGTACATATGTATGGTCAGATAACCTCTTATTACTGAATTCTAAGGGCAAGAATCCAATGTACAAGTTATACCTCTGCTGAACTGTATTTCTGCCTTGTTTATGCCCCAATTCTCATACTCCAGTACATGAGCAACTTCTTAACTCCTTAATGCCTTTGATTTAATGATTCACATGTGTATATCATTCTATTAGGTGTCAAACCCAGGTCCACACCAATGTCATCTTTGAAACCTCAGAGTTTATAGTACAGCGCCTGGCCTGTATTAGGGTTGTATAAAGGTCAGTGAATGAAGGAGCTAGAGACAAATAAACTGTATGTTAATTTGAAGAAATGGAAGAAAGAATGCATGAAAAATTTCAGATTACAGCAACAGGAGTTTACAGGAAATATTGTGGTGAATGGAAAGGTAGACATTTTCACGACAGGAAAATCTTCCAGGGAATGTTCCTCACTCTAGCTGCCCTGGTCTTTTCTAAAACCGAACAATTCCAAGATGGCCAGCAGGGGGAGAACTACTCCTTAGGTTAGAATTAGAATCGGAACCACTTACAGGAATCTCCAGCTTTTTGAATGTTTACATTAGGCAACTTTGCTTTTACAAAATAAACCTATATGAGTACCTGTTTTCGCTAACCAGAAGAAATATGAAGAGGATCTTTGGCTTTAAAAAGAAGAAAAAAAGCAAAAGTAGCATTCAGCATTTGTTTTGCAGTGCACCTTTACCAGGGCAGCACCCCCAGCAGGGAGAGGGGCTCATACCTCCCAGCAGCAAGAGGAGCTCAGCTAAGTTCCTTCCCCAGAACTACCCTCATCATCTCAGCATCAAACTGCCATAGCTTAGAATCGTATGTGAGCATCTGTGTTTTATCCCGATTTATTTTGTGCCTGTTAGCAAGAAGGGTCCTAAGGTATCAGAAAAGCCTAAAAGGGGATGACTCAGTTGGTTAAGCATCTGCTTTCAGCTCAGGGTATGATCTGAGGGTCTTTGGACCCAATCCCATTTCAGGCTCCTTGCTCAGTGGGGAGCCTGCTTCTCCCTCTCCTTGCTCAGTGGGGAACCTGCTTGTGTGCTCTCTCTCTGGCAAATAAATACATAAAATCTTTAAAAAAAGAAAAAGAACGAAAAGAGAGAATGAAAGAAAGAAAGAAAGGGAGGGAGGGAGGGAAGAAGAAAATCTGAAGAGAAGATATTTTTTGGGTCGGGCAATGCTCAAAACAATTTCCACATAAGTTAATGGTCATTGCTTCTTGTCTGTACACCATTTCTACTTAGGTAAAGCTTCATAGGAACGTTCCACTTTCCGGGAGTCGGGGAGAGCCATATTTGTGGCTCTGGTAGTTTCCTATGTTCAATTTTATCCAATGCTGGCATTTTGGGGCTAACAATGTTTCTAAAGTGACAGTTGTTTTCTGGTATTTTACTGCTGTCACACACACTGCTGTGAAGCATAGTCATAAACTTGCTGATTCCCCCATCTACAATCAGGGCTTACCATCTGTTCTGTCATCATGTCCTTCTCCTTCCTCATTTTTAAAAAAATTATGGTAAAACAAATAAAAACATATAACACAAAAGTTGCCTTCTTAACCATTTAAGTGCACAGTTTCATAGAGGTAAGTATATTAATATTGCTGTTCAAAAGATCTACAGAAATTTTCCGTCTTGCGAAATTGAAGCTCTGTACCTATTAAATAACTCACATATCCTTCCTCTTCCCATGCCCTGGGAACTACCTTCTACCCTCTGTTTCTGCGAGTTCAACTGCTCTCGATGGTTCATATACATAGAACTGTACAATATTGGCTTTTTGTGTTTGGCATATTTTACTTAGCCTAATGTCCTCAAGGTTCATCTATGCTGTAGAATGTGATGGATTTTTCTTCCTTTTTAAGGCTGTATAATATTTTATTGTATGTATAGACCACATTTTGTTTATCCAATTATCTGTCAATGTACATTTCAGTTGTTTGCACCTCTTGGTTATTGTGAATAGTTTTGCTACAAACATGGTTTGCATCAACATGGCTTTTTAAATATAAAATCAATCCACACACACAAAAGACGTGGATCTCAATTTTTAACTCAGCCTTGTTGTTTTCACAAACAACAGAAGATAGATTTTTGAAGCATCCCAACATTCTTAGCACATAATAACATAGGTAGTCCTTTCCTCTGCTTTCAATAGTCTTTGTACCATTTTCCAGCCTCTGCCCACTGCCTGGTCCCAAAGCCAATGCCACACATTTCAAGTTGCACTTAGTACCACCTACTCTCAGGTACCAAATCTAATTTGTTGCATAAAAACACTCCAAGACACAGTAGCTTAAAAGAATGATTTAATAATTCTCATGATTCTATTGTTGTGCTCAGCAGGGTGGTTCTTCTGGTGGTCTCACTGGAGTCATTCTCATCACTGCAGCCATCAGGCAGTTCTGTTAGGGCTAGAGGGCATAGAATGGCCTTACCCTCTCATCAGGGGCCTTGGTGCCAGCTGTGAACTGAGTAACTCTTCTACACTGTCTCTTATCATCCAGTGGGTTGGCCCTGACTTCCTTAACTGGTGGTAGGAATGTTTTCAGAGCCCAAAGCATAAGGTGCAAGGACCCTTAAGGACAATCTCGTAAGTGTCACTTTGGCCACATTCTATAGGTTAAAGCAAGTGCCAAGGCTAGCCCACATTTGAAGTTTGAAGCAACACGATCACTCTGAGAAGAAGCATGCAGAACAGAAAGAGCAAACAATCTATGGTGAAATGGAGAATGTAAGGAGAGTGTTCTGGGAGAAAACCCAGGGACATAGAGAAAGAGAAAAAGTGGTTGATGGAGATGTGCAATCTTTCAAGCGTGCACTAAGTTGAGGAAATGAACCACAGTCCAAGAGTTTCCAACACAGAAACTGTTTATACCCCAACAAAGTGAACAGTTGTATGAGACACAATCTCAGAAGAGGGAAGGAAACAAAATATCATAGAAAGTTGAAGATAACTTCAAGTTCTCTTTTCTCCCACCACTACTCTAACCTTGGGCTTCAAAAAAAGAAAAAAATGGATAGGAAGCAAAATATTTCTCCCTGAAACCATAGTTTAAAGGAAGAAACAAATGACTCTCAGATACAATTGGAAGATGGTCACCAACTCCATCTCTGAGTAAAACAGAATGTGAAACAGGGGTAAGATAAAAAGAAATGGCATTAAACTCAGCAAATATACTCTGGACTAAAACAGGAGGGAGGGAAGGGAGAAAGGAAGGAAGCAGGCAGAGTGGAAGGGGAGGAAGGAAACTTTATTTCATCTATTCTGCCTACAAAAACGTAGGTCAAATAATAAAAAGAAAATAGACACATGGATCCAATAAATAAAAGTAAGTTCAAAGAAGATATGATAAACCAATAAAGGTTTTTAAAAAATATTTTTTTTATTTATTTGAGAGAGAAAAGGCAAAAGCGGCACGGGGTGGGGGGGTGCAGAGGGAGAAGCCGACTCCCCGCTGAGCAGGGAGCCTGATGTGGAACCCCATCCCAGCACCGCAGGATCATGACCGAACCAAAGGCCGATGTTTAACTGACTGAGCCACCCAAATACTCCTAAAAGGAGATTTTAAAAGAGAGGATAGCATGCCTAAAGAAATAATACACAAATAATAAATTACAAATAGCAAAGAAGAGAATAAACATGCTGAGAAATGGAATCAGGACAAGGATGTTTGAGATAATCACAGTGATTAGAAATATATTTAAGAAAGATTAATGCAATAATCGAGAAGCTAATAAATGGATTCAGGATGTTAACAGTAACAGGCTGTCTGGGATGATGGTTATTTTGCTCCTTATGCTTTACAGTACATTTTTATATTTCCAAAATAAAAATGAAATCTGTCACTGAGGAAATCATTGTTCTTTTTTTTTTTTAAAGATTTTATTTATTTATTTGACAGAGAGAAATCACAAGTAGATGGAGAGGCAGGCAGAGAGAGAGAGGGGGGGGGGAAGCAGGCTCCCTGCCGAGCAGAGAGCCCGATGCGGGACTCGATCCCAGGACCCTGAGATCATGACCTGAGCCGAAGGCAGCAGCTTAACCCACTGAGCCACCCAGGCGCCCCTCATTGTTCTTTTTTTAAAAAGAGAGGTTAATGGAAGATGGGGAGGTGGTTAGAAACCAGATTATTGGAGTTTCAAACAAGGGGAGAAGTTAGTGGGGAAATAATGTCAGGGAATGTAAGCCAGGCACCTGCTGGTCCTGTCTCACTGGACCCTGAACTCCAGGGACAGATGCAACATGGCAGACGCTGTAGGGAAACGGAAGGACCAGGACATACTCAAAGCAGAACAATGACAGCAGCGAGAGGTGGGAATCACAGACGTGTGGCTGAGGAAGAAAGGTGAATAACAAGGAAAACAAAGCCCTGGAGGAAGTGAGAATTCAGGTCTGAGAAAATAAAAAGAAATCACACTTTCTCCATAAGAGACAGGAAGGAAGGTATGTAGGTGTGAACCCAGAAGCTTGGAAGGAAAAGGAAGATGACAGAAGACAAACGTTTTGTGTAATCTGGAGGAATTCAAGTCCAAATGGGCTCTTTAACCGTGTTAACCTCATCACAGCGAACAGCAATGTGTTCATTCACAAAGTGTTAATACGCCTCTATTGATACCCGAGGTGCTGGACATTTTCTGCTCTTTGGATGCTTATCATCACATATACAGAAATGGGTGAAGACACTTCAAATACATTATAAGATTCAAGAGTATTTTTTTTTCTAAACAAATTCCACTGATTTTTTTCCACATTATAAAAGTAGTGAATTATAGAGGAATAAAAAAGTGAGGCTCACAGTAAGCCCCAGCACTCAGATATAATCACTGTAAATATTTTACTGCATTAACTTCCAGAGACAACAAGAGGGGAGAAACTGAACGGAAAGATAGAGAAGAGGAAAGGAAGGAAGAGGAAGAAAAGAGATTTAAGTTTTCCTTTCACCAAAATGGATACATAATCATATGCTATTTTAGAAGCTCTCATTGTTGATTCCTGTATTGTGTAGTTCTTCCGCTTAAGTAGACTTAGATGAAGATCACATCTCTGAGAATATTCTATTGTAAGAATACATTATACTAGTACTATTTTCTCCAACAAGAGTCAACCATTTCAACTGAGTATCATTTGAGGTCTTTGTACAATTGTACAATGGCTTCCTCAGAATAAGGAACTGATACATGGCTTCCTCAGAAGGGAACTGATACATGAGCCATAGTTTACGAACAGTTTTTAGACTTTTGGAATGCAATTATCAAACTACCTTCACCTGGGCCATAACAACTTGTGTGGCCACCCTCAAGGTGCCACTACTGCAGACTAACTTCTCAGCACTGGAGACCCACATCTGTTAAAATTCTCACATAGTAAGCCCCAAAATAATGTCACTTGTGTATTTTTAAGAGCTAAAACATTTTTATGTGTTTTTGTTTTTTACAGCTCTTTTCCTTATGAATGTTTTTTTTTTTTAAAGATTTTATTTATTTATTTGACAGAGAGAGAGATCACAAGTAGGCAGAGAGGTAGGCAGAGAGAGAGAGGAGGAAGCAGGCTCCCCGCTGAGCAGAGAGCCCGATACGGGACTCGATCCCAGGACCCTGAGATCATGACCTGAGCCGAAGGCAGCAGCTTAACCCACTGAGCCAACCAGGCGCCCCTCCTTATGAATGTTTTAATGCAGACTTTTGCCCAATTTTCACTTGAGAGTTAACATTTTTTGGTTTTGCTTGTAAGCGCCCTTTTTATGTATTTATTTTTTAAGATTTTATTTATTTATTTATTTGACAGAGAGAAAGATCACAAGTAGGCAGAGAGGCATGCAGGGAGAGAGGGGGAAGCAGGCTCCCTACTGAGCAGAGAACCCGGTGCAGGACTCAATCCCAGGACCCTGAGATCATGACCTGAACTGAAGGCAGAGGTTTAATTCACTGAGCCACCCACGTGCCCTTAAGCGCTCTTTTTAAATGGTCATATTTCATGCTGTTAATACGCTATTAACGAATTTAATTCTGACTTGGAATTCAGCTGCTGATGGAGTAGAACATGACAAATCCGAACATTTTCAACACATTCTTCAAGGAGGCAGTGGGACCTGCTGTTTAAGTATATGAGCCTAACTTAGACCTGGGCTCCATTCCCTGCCAGTGATAACCCACCAGCCAGAACTGGATTAGTATTTTCACTTTACAGAACTGTTGAGAAAATTTATATCACTCATTTAGCACAATGTCTGGAACCAAAGAAACACCCAGTTAAGTAAGTTACTATTGTAATTATCACTATATTTGATCTAGTTTCAGAGTTGTCTTTGTCATCATAATAATGTGACCGATTCATTGGGTAAATGAATAACCAAATTTGTTTATGGTCAACCTTCCATGTTGGGAAGGGAGGATTTCACATCACTTATACTTCTTTGTCTGTCACTATGTTAGCCAATGTGAGATACCATGGCCCTGAATTTCAAAGAGAGTGAGAAGTAGGAAAATCTCTCTCCTCTGGAGAACAGAAAAGTTGCCTCAAAATGTTTGTTCTAGATGCTCCAGCAGGGTTGCTACCGCCGACTTATATGTCATCCAGGCCGATGTGTTTTTCCTCACAGCAAAAGCTATTCCCTGAAGTTGATGGATGTGAGGATTGAGAGATGCCCCCGTGTGTCTCCACATTTGCCAGTAAACGTTTATAACAGCTCTTTGTAGCTGGAGGGACACTACGCACCTTGTAGAGGTTCTCATGTGAGATATCCAAACTCTGAGAAGTTCATTCTTTCCTCTTCAGTTCACCACATATGACACTTCCCACAGTAAAGTCAATGAAACTGTATAGTCCACGAAAGGCATTCTTGATCTTATATGTACTGTATTTTTATTTTTATATTTGTATTAGATATATTTTTAAAATTCTACCTCGTGTACTAGGAAGATATCTAGAGATGTACTCCTCTTGAAACATAACCCAGGGAAAACACCATCTGGTATTTAAAAACTTGGGATGCAAAGAATAATTAATGTCAGTGTGGTTGTCCTCTAGCTGCATTTCAATAGCCTAGGATTCCTGAGCTGTCTTAAGTGGATATTTTGGTAAGATCAGCTTATTGGGTTTTATTTGTCTGGACATTGTCTTTATTAACCAACCACTATTTGTCAGGCACTGTTCTAGAAACACTGGCTAAAAGATTATGTCTGTTCTCAATGACAGATGAGTTTGGAGACAAGATAAAGAAATTCCTGAAAAGGAATCTATCAATTTAAAAAACATATGCTTAAATGTCAAATGAGAGTTATAACCACTGGGGGAAAAAAATCCCACAGGGCTGAGTTGTGTATCTTATGAAACAGCACACCCTTGACATAAATCTCATCAAAGTTATAGTTTTAGGGAAGAAACTCGAAGGGTATAGTCTTAGCAAATGCAACAAAGATCACCGGCTGGAAATGGTTAGATAGTGCAACTTCTTGGGATTTCTTAATTTCCTTATGAGGGTTGTGTAATGTGTTCTCTTTAGGATAAGATCCTGCCACATCCAGAAGCCCTAGGTGGAAGCAAATGATTCTCTCACACCCATAACCACATCGCCCTGAAATTACTTCCTTGTATGGCTGCAGACTACCTTTAGCAAGCCATGCATTTGGGCTGAGTATCAGGGGCTGAGTACAATTTCTTATAGATCATAATGCCACCTAATAACATTTTGTGCAGATTAAAGGACAATAAAATGTATCACACACAGGCAGTTGGTCGGTTACAGAACAATGACTAGCCTGAAGTCCTGTGCTCTGTCATTCCCAATGTCTGGGAGGTTCTGATCACATGACCATGCTTTAGGGGTAAAGAGAGGAGAACTAGTGTCAAAAGGATATGGGCCTTGGGCTAGATCTTGAAATCAAGGTAAAATGTTGGTCAATAAGCACCAAGGGGGCAGGCATCTTGTTTATTCTGTTCCCCAATTTAACCCTAATGTTCATTTCCTTAACACAGAGTTCACACAGCTTTGAAATCTGTTGTCAATCTTCATCTAATTGAATCTAACTTAGTTGAACGTGATAAAAGTGTCCTATTGAATTAAACAGTGGTAAGATCTTAAAAACACAAGTGCACAAAGGCCCCACAGGTTAACCACTGTTTCTGTACCTTTATAGAAGTGAGTAACACTTCAAAACAGTGCCATTGTGTCAAGATCTTGAATAGTTTATGATAGAGAATGCAAAATTATAAGTTTTGATCTGAGGTTTTTTAGACTGTAAAAATTTGAGCAGGCAGATCTGTTCATTGAACTGAGAAAATTTTGGTCTCATTTATTTAAAATAATCTCCAGTCTCTGTTAACTTATAAACCTTCAGTTCTGAAAGTTTCATTTGCTTTCTATTACACTTAGCACAATGTCATTTAAGTGTAGGCATAAAAAATTTTGATAGTGAGACATACCCAGATGTCTTAGGGCAAAATTACTAAGAGATATAAAAACCTCATTATCTGGATATGTATTAAATTGTTTTGTATCTCTATGTGTGAAAGCTGAAGTCTATTCTGAGTTCTGAATTTGATATATAATGAAATTCTATATGAGTTATTTTTATTAAAACCTCTCTCCCTGAGTTCAGGTTTTACGGGCGAGTATGAAGTTAAGCTTAAAACTATGACACTGGGACGGAATGAAAGGCATACTTTTTTCTATTGCTTCCTTTTGACATCTCATGAGGGTAATACAGATTCCAGAGATTCTTTAATTTCTAGCAGACTACAGTTTCTACCACGGCTACAATTTCTACTAAATATCTTTATTTTTCCTTTCATTGCTGTTTATGGAAAGGATAAGTACAAAAATTTCACGTTGAAATAAAATCTATGGAAGTTACAAATCAGATACTTTCCCTCTGGTTTCAGACCATTCTAAATACTGGAAGGATATTTATACATGCCTTTTATTTTTTTAACCTAGAAGTATGATTGCAAATAATTAAAATGCCAAAAACAAGAATATAGGTCACAAATCAGAAATAGATGTTTACTCTGTGAACCTGACATGAACTTTGGATCTTTTTCCTCCTTCCAACAATACAGTCATGGTTAATTGTCTATAGCCCTTGCATGCAGTATCATCCCAGGGAAAATACCACCACCCTGTTCCCTGTCCCCACCCTACACACACACACACACACACACACACACACACGCACAAACGCGTGCGTGCATGTGCGAAAGCAGCAAAGATTCTGTATGTAAAATTTTTATTGGTAAATCCACATTTCTTAGCTTAGAGACATATTCTACAGACTTCCCCTCTCCCTCATAATATTTAGACTGCCAAAAATCAAGGAAAATGTCATTGGACTGTAGCCATGTTACAATTTTACCTAAGGCTTACAAAGCACCTGTGATAGGCTTTGGCATGAAGTGTAATCACCACATTTAGTTTCAAAGTTCAAATGCCTGTTCCTGATATAGATAAGCAGGTACCCACAGGGCAAGGCAGGACAGTTAATGCAGCTAATGACAAAAAAAAGTCAATGTTGGGGCTGGTAACAGCCTTTTCTGGAGGACTGGGTGATCTTAGATACAATCTCATCCACCATCTCTCCTGAAACAGGATGGGGCTAGCTGGCCTAACAGCCCTCTACACACTGACCTACCCTGCTGAACATTTCCCTTTCCCCCCCGAAGGTTTGCATATTTTTCTCTGAAACTTCTAAATAATTTTTAAGTTCCACTTGATTCTTTGCTTTGCCATGAATGGGCTGACTTATCTATGAAATTTTATATGGAAGTTACTTACCTCATTTAAGAAGTACTGATCAGAGGCATGGCAATAAAATTAGGGGAAAATAAAGGTTTTGTTTTGCATATGAAAAGCAAAGAACAGCCTTTATTATACGCAGTAGGTTAAAGACATTTTCATATATAGCCATGTGAATTTACCATTCAAATTGGGGGACTGGAGGCCAGTCACATCTTTTAAACTGATCAAACAGTCAAAGGAGAGATCTGTTACAAGACAAAAAAAGAAAACAAACACCCTGTCTGAAGAAAACAAACTAAGTAGGAACAGATGTGGATGCTCTTTACTTTAGAGTCAGCACAGCATTAATAGTCTGACTTTTAAGAGCAGGAGATGATTATAACAAAGCAGGAAAAATAAAGTAGTTTTATGTCATAAGTTGGTCATAGCAACACTTGTAGAAAATATCAGAAGAGTAAATGGGAATATGCCAAAAAGTATCCATCCAAAGGATGTTAGGATGTCCTTTCCTTACCTATTCACCTGAAGAGCTCCAATCTGCACCAAGTTCTAGCCCAAATGTCACCACCTCTGGGAGTCACTGCTGAGACCGTCAAGCAATACCAAGTGGTCTCCTCTGTTCTCCCTGGCAGATGGCTCTGCCTCTGGCTCCATTAAAACAACTACCACCCCTTAGTACACTTCTGCTCTGTCCTCTCCCTCTCTAGTTTTAGGATTATTAGTAGGACTATTACTTGTCTTTCTTTGTATTCCTGGTGACTGGCAAAGGGGAGAGGCATCTACCTATTTAATCAAGATCTGCTAAGAGGCTTTACATAGAGGCAATCACGTGTCTGCATGTGTTTTGAATACATAAAAATCAATGAGAAACTTCTATAAAGTAGATATCCTTCTGCTAAATGCAGATAAAAAGCTTAGATATTATATATAAAACAAAAAAAAAGGAAGACTCTGAAGAGAGAAGTCAGGCAGGCTAGGGACCTTGGGACCTAAGGGACAAAACTATGATGAGTTCTCCTGTGTTTTTGCTTTTTAGCTCAGATGTCCCAGACTTGGAGCTGAAAAGGTGAAATGGCCACAGAGCACATGTAAAGAAGTCCTAAAAAAGGCCTGTTCTCCAGCCAAAGGCCTGGAAGAGTAATGGCCTCGCAAGAGAGAAAACAGGAAATGCTCCACTCTAGCAAACGCCACTGGAAAGACCACAGACCCAACCAGACCAGTAAAGGCCAAGTGGGGAGCCTAGACTTCCAGCCTCTCTGGGCTGTCATGCAGTACCCTAACTCCCCTGACAGGGTGGGATCTGAGAGGGTTGAGTAAGCAACTGGTCAATTCATCCCCACCTGGTCATAATGAAGCCTCCTCCCCACCATTCCTGCCCACAGTATCAGTGGACACCACAGGGGAGCAGTGACAAGGCCCCCTGCACACCCCAGGCAGGAAGGCATCAATGGAAGCCCAGAGGGGAACTGAATTCCCACCCTGTGCAGCAATGACATGGATCCCATCTTGTTCCAAGTGTCACTGGAGGCTGAGTGGGAAACCTGGACTTGTAGCTACACCTTGGAGGAACTAGACAGTGCCCCTAAGTCCTCCACTAGATTGATGTCAGAGAAAGTCAGCTAAAACAGAAGGTTTAAATAAGATCCACAGTCATGTAACATCTAAAATATTCAGGTTTCCACCGAAAATCATTCATCATGCCAAGAACCAGGAAAATCTTTTTGAATGAAAAAAAGAAAACAGATGCCAACCCTGAGATGACACAGATGCTGGCATTATTTGAAAAGAATTTTGCAGCAGCCATTGCAAAAATGCTTCAGTGAGTATCTATGAATTACACAGAATAAATGAAAAAATAAAAAATCTTAGCAAAAAAATAAAAATTCTCAGCAAAGTAATACACAATATAAAGAAGAACTGAATGGAAATTTTAGGGAAAAAAATAAAAACAGAAAACTTAATGGGTGAGGGGGGGCTCAACAACAAAATGGATTAGAGAAGTAAAATTACGAGTGAACTTAAAGACAGGACAATAGAAATGACCCAAACTGAACAACAGAGAG